>NC_084740.1:38956972-39001972 GCF_033978785.1 Entelurus aequoreus
GCTAAATTGGCTAGCAGTACTAAACTAGCGGTGCTAAACTAGGTTTTTTTTCCCCTCAAAGAATTTCACTAATATAGTACATACATTTTAACTATCAGAAAATATAAAATGTATGTTACACGTTTTCTAAATAAGTACAAACCCCGTTTCCATATGAGTTGGGAAATTGTTAGATGTAAATATAAACGGAATACAATGATTTGCAAATCCTTTTCAACCCATATTCAGTTGAATATGTTAATAAAGTTAATGATTATTTGCACAAAAAAAATGTTTATCAGTTTGAACATCAAATATGTTGTCTTTGTAGCATATTCAACTGAATATGGGTTGAAAAGGATTTGCAAATCATTGTATTCCGTTTATATTTACATCTAACACAATTTCCCAACTCATATGGAAACGGGGTTTGTATATACCAATTTTTGTTTGCTTAACTAGGCTAGCTGTGTTAAGATAGGCTAGTTGTGCTTATAGCTAGGCTCATTTTCAATAATAAAACTATTTCAATAATATTGTACAGATATTTTACAAATCAGAAAATTAAATATAACACATTTTCAAAATAAGCACATCCATCCATCCATTTTCTACCGCTTGTCCCTTTTGGGGTCTTTGTCACGCCAAAGTTCTTCCCTCTACAAAAACCTTCCCTCCCCCATTTACTTCCGGGGCTGCGTCCAATAAAATCACAAAGTTGCCGGGGGTCCTTAACCTGCACGCGACAGTCCTGTTTCGTGCCTGTACAAATACAAAACCATAATCGATTTCTTCAGATTCCAGCAGCTGTCAAAGACAAAGAATCCTTCCAGCGACGGGCAGTCAAAGCCGAAGTGCTATCGATCGCTGTCAATGACGTAAGAGGAAACATGACCACGGAAGTAAATGGGGGAGGGAAGGTTTTTGTAGAGGGAAGAAATTTGGCGTGACAGAGCCTATCTCAGCTAGTTCATGCTAAATTGCCTAGCGGTGCTAAGCTAGACTCTTTCCCCCCCCCCCCTAACTATTTCAATAATATATATATATTAACAATCAGAAAATAAAAATTTCTAACACATTTTCAAAATAAGTACATGCAGATTGTTTTTGCTAAACTAGGCTGGCAGTGTTAAGATAGCTAGTGGTGTTACGCTAGGCCAGTGGTGCTAATAGCTGGGCTTATTTTATTTTTATTTTTTGTATTCATTTAAATAACAATATATTAATGACATTTTAACAAGAAAATAAAAATAAACCTGTCCTACACATTTTCAAAATAAGTACATACAAATCCATCCATTTTCTACCGCGTGTCTCTCGCGGTGTATGCTAAATTGGCTCGCGGTGCTAAACTAAGCTGTTTTTTCACCAAACTATTTCACTAATATAGTACATATATTTTAACTATCAGAAAATATCAAATAAAATGACTATTACACATTTTCAAAATATGTACATACAGATATGTGTTTGCTTAACTAGGCTAGCTGTGTTAAGATAGGCTAGTTGTGCTAATAGCTTGGCTCATTTTTTTAATAATAAAGCTATTTCAATAATATAGTACAGATATTTTAACAATCAGAAAATTAAATATAACACATTTTCAAAATAAGTACATACAGCTATCCATCCATCCATCCATTTTCTACCGCTTGTCCCTTTTGGGGTCGCCGGAGCCTATCTCAGCTAGTTCATGCTAAATTGCCTAGCGGTGCTAAGCAAGACTTTTTTTCCCCCTAACTATTTCAATAATATATATATATTAACAATCAGAAAATAAAAATGTCTAACACATTTTCAAAATAAGTACATGCAGATTGTTTTTGCTAAACTAAGCTGGCAGTGTTAAGATAGCTAGTGGTGTTAAGCTAGGCCAGTGGTGCTAATAGCTGGGCTTATTTTATTTTTATTTTTTGTATTTATTTAAATAACAATATATTACTGATATTTTAACAAGAAAATAAAAATAAACCTGTCCTACACATTTTCAAAATAAGTACATACAAATCCATCCATTTTCTACCGCATGTCTCTCGTGGTTTATGCTAAATTGGCTCGCGGTGCTGAACTAGGCTTTTTTTCACCAAACTATTTCACTAATATAGTACATATATTTTAACTATCAGAAAATATCAAATAAAATGACTATTACACATTTTCTAAATAAGTACATACAGATATGTGTTTGCTTAACTAGGCTAGCTGTGTTAAGATAGGCTAGTTGTGCTAATAGCTTGGCTCATTTTTTTAATAATAAAGCTATTTCAATAATATAGTACGGATATTTTAACAATCAGAACATAAAATGTAACACATTTTCAAAATAATTACGTATAGCTAGTTTATGCTGAGTTGCCTAGCGCTGCTAAACTTAGCTTTCTTCCCCAAACTATTTCAATAGTATAATACATATTGTTGAACAATCAGAGAATAAAATGTATATTACACATTTTCTAAATAAGTACATACAGATAATTTTTTTCTAACTTAATTTCAATAACAATATATTACGGATATTTTAACAAGAAACCAGTCTTACATATTTTCAAAATAAGTACATACAAATTGTTTATGCTAAATTAGCTAGCGGTACTAAACTAGGCTTTTTTCAAACTATTTCACTAATATAGTACATATATTTTAACTATCAGAAAATATCAAATGAAAGGTCTATTACACATTTTCAAAATAACTACATACAGATTTCTTTTGCTTTTATTTTAACGATCGGAAAATAAAAATAAACCTGTCTATTATACATTTTCAAAATAAATAAAGATTATTTATGACAAACTAGGCTAGCAGTGCTAAACTACGTTGTTTTTTTTATAACTTTATTTCAATAAAAATATTTTACAGATATTTTAACGATCGGAAAATAAAAATAAACCTGTCTATTATACATTTTCAAAATAAATACACATTATTTATGACAAACTAGGCTAGCAGTGCTTAACTACGTTGTTTTTTTCTAACTTTATTTCAGTAACAATATTTTACAGATATTTTAACAATCGGAAAATAAAAATAAACCTGTCTATTATACATTTTTAAAATAAATACAGATTATTTATGACAAACTAGGCTAGCAGTGCTAAACTAGGTTGTTTTTTTTCTAACTTTATTTCAATAACAATATTTTACAGATATTTTAACAATTGGAAAATAAAAATAAACCTGTCTATTATACATTTTCAAAATAAATACAGATTATTTATGACAAACTAGGCTAGCAGTGCTAAACTAGGTTGTTTTTTTGTAACTTGATTTCAATAACAATATTTTACAGATATTTTAACAATCGGAAAATAAAAATAAACCTGTCTATTATACATTTTTAAAATAAATACAGATTATTTATGACAAACTAGTCTAGCAGTGCTAAACTAGGTTTTTTTCTAACTTTATTTCAATAACAATATTTTACAGATATTTTAACAATCGTAAAATAAAAATAAACCTGTCTATTATACATTTTTAAAATAAATACAGATTATTTATGACAAACTAAGCTAGCAGTGCTAAACTAGGTTTTTTTTTCTAACTTTATTTCAATAACAATATTTTAAAGATATTTTAACAATCGGAAAATAAAAATAAACCTGTCTATTATACATTTTTAAAATAAATACAGATTATTTACGACAAACTAGGCTAGCAGTGCTAAACTAGGTTGTTTTTTTTTCTAACTTTATTTCAATAACAATATTTTACAGATATTTTAACAATCGGAAAATAAAAATAAACCTGTCTATTATACATTTTTAAAATAAATACAGATTATTTATGACAAACTAGTCTAGCAGTGCTAAACTAGGTTTTTTTCTAACTTTATTTCAATAACAATATTTTACAGATATTTTAAGAATCGTAAAATAAAAATAAACCTGTCTATTATACATTTTTAAAATAAATACAGATTATTTATGACAAACTAAGCTAGCAGTGCTAAACTAGGTTTTTTTTTCTAACTTTATTTCAATAACAATATTTTACAGATATTTTAACAATCGGAAAATAAAAATAAACCTGTCTATTATACATTTTTAAAATAAATACAGATTATTTATGACAAACTAGGCTAGCAGTGCTAAACTAGGTTGTTTTTTTTTCTAACTTTATTTCAATAACAATATTTTACAGATATTTTAACAATCGGAAAATAAAAATAAACCTGTCTATTATACATTTTTAAAATAAATACAGATTATTTATGACAAACTAGGCTAGCAGTGCTAAACTACGTTGTTTTTTTCTAACTTTATTTCAATAACAATATTTTACAGATATTTTAACAATCAGAAAATACAAATAAAACTGTCTATCATACATTTTCAAAATAAATACAGATTATTTATGACAAGCTAGGCTAGAAGTGCTAAACTACGTTGTTTTTTTCTAACTTTATTTCAATAACAATATTTTACAGATATTTTAACAATCGGAAAATAAAAATAAACCTGTCTATTATACATTTTTAAAATAAATACAGATTATCTATGACAAACTAAGCTAGCAGTGCTAAACTAGGTTTTTTTTCTAACTTTATTTCAATAACAATATTTTACAGATATTTTAACAATCGGAAAATAAAAATAAACCTGTCTATTATACATTTTTAAAATAAATACAGATTATTTATGACAAACTAGGCTAGCAGTGCTAAACTAGGTTTTTTTTAAATAACTTTATTTCAATAAAAATATTTTACAGATATTTTAACAATCGGAAAATAAAAAAAAACCTGTCTATTATACATTTTCAAAATAAATACAGATTATTTATGACAAACTAGGCTAGCGGTGCTAAACTAGGTTGTTTTTTTATAACTTTATTTCAATAACAATATTTTACAGATATTTTAACAATCGGGAAATAAAAATAAACCTGTCTATTATACATTTTCAAAATAAATACAGATTATTTATGACAAACTAGGCTAGCAGTGCTAAACTAGGTTGTTTTTTTTCTAACTTTATTTCAGTAACAATATTTTATAGATATTTTAACAATCGGAAAATAAAACCTGTCTATTATACATTTTTAAAATAAATACAGATTATTTATGACAAACTAGGCTAGCAGTGCTAAACTAGGTTGTTTTTTTTCCAACTTTATTTCAATAACAATATTTTACAGATATTTTAACAATCGGAAAATAAAAATAAACCTGTCTATAATACATTTTCAAAATAAATACAGATTATTTATGACAAACTAGTCTAGCAGTGCTAAACTACTTTTTTTTAAATAACTTTATTTCAATAAAAATATTTTACAGATATTTTAACAATCGGGAAAATAAAAATAAACCTGTCTATTAAACATTTTCAAAATAAATACAGATTATTTATGACAAACTAGGCTAGCAGTGCTAAACTAGTTTTTTTTTAAAATAACTTTATTTCAATAACAATATTTTACAGATATTTTAACAATCGGAAAATAAAAATAAACCTGTCTATTATACATTTTCAAAATAAATACAGATTATTTATGACAAACTAGGCTAGCAGTGCTAAACTAGGTTGTTTTTTTATAACTTTATTTCAATAACAATATTTTACAGATATTTTAACAATCGGGAAATAAAAATAATCCTGTCTATTATACATTTTCAAAATAAATACAGATTATTTATGACAAACTAGGCTAGCAGTGCTTAACTACGTTGTTTTTTTCTAACTTTATTTCAGTAACAATATTTTACAGATATTCTAACAATCGGGAAAAAAAAAAACCCTGTCTATTATACATTTTTAAAATAAATACAGATTATTTATGACAAACTAGGCTAGCAGTGCTAAACTAGGTTTTTTTTAAATAACTTTATTTCAATAAAAATATTTTACAGATATTTTAACAATCGGAAAATAAAAATAAACCTGTCTATTATACATTTTCAAAATAAATACAGATTATTTATGACAAACTAGGCTAGCAGTGCTAAACTAGGTTGTTTTTTTCTAACTTTATTTCAATAACAATATTTTACAGATATTTTAACAATCGGAAAATAAAAATAAACCTGTCTATTATACATTTTTAAAATAAATACAGATTATTTATGACGAACTAGGCTAGCAGTGCTAAACTAGGTTTTTTTTAAATAACTTTATTTCAATAACAATATTTTACAGATATTTTAACAATCGGGAAATAAAAATAAACCTGTCTATTATACATTTTCAAAATAAATACAGATTATTTATGACAAACTAGGCTATCAGTGCTAAACTAGGTTGTTTTTTTTCTAACTTTATTTCAGTAACAATATTTTACAGATATTTTAACAATCGGAAAATAAAACATGTCTATTATACATTTTTAAAATAAATACAGATTATTTATGACAAACTAGGCTAGCAGTGCTAAACTAGGTTGTTTTTTTTCCAACCTTATTTCAATAACAATATTTTACAGATATTTTAACAATCGGAAAATAAAAATAAAGCTGTCTATAATACATTTTCAAAATAAATACAGATTATTTATGACAAACTAGGCTAGCAGTGCTAAACTAGGTTGTTTTTTTTCTAACTTTATTTCAGTAACAATATTTTACAGATATTTTAACAATCGGAAAATAAAACCTGTCTATTATACATTTTTAAAATAAATACAGATTATTTATGACAAACTAGGCTAGCAGTGCTAAACTAGGGTTTTTTTCTAACTTTATTTCAATAACAATATTTTACAGATATTTTAACAATCGGAAAATAAAAATAAACCTGTCTATTATACATTTTCAAAATAAATACAGATTATTTATGACAAACTAGGCTAGCAGTGCTTAACTACGTTGTTTTTTTCTAACTTTATTTCAGTAACAATATTTTACAGATATTTTAACAATCGGAAAATAAAAATAAACCTGTCTATTATACATTTTTAAAATAAATACAGATTATTTATGACAAACTAAGATAGCAGTGCTAAACTAGGTTTTTTTTAAATAACTTTATTTCAATAAAAATATTTTACAGATATTTTAACAATCGGAAAATAAAAATAAACCTGTCTATTATACATTTTCAAAATAAATACAGATTATTTATGACAAACTAGGCTAGCAGTGCTAAACTAGGTTGTTTTTTTCTAACTTTATTTCAATAACAATATTTTACAGATATTTTAACAATCGGAAAATAAAAATAAACCTGTCTATTACACATTTTTAAAATAAATACAGATTATTTATGACAAACTAGGCTAGCAGTGCTAAACTAGGTTTTTTTTAAATAACTTTATTTCAATAAAAATATTTTACAGATATTTTAACAATCGGAAAATAAAAATAAACCTGTCTATTATACATTTTCAAAATAAATACAGATTATTTATGACAAACTAGGCTAGCAGTGCTAAACTAGGTTGTTTTTTTTCTAACTTTATTTCAGTAACAATATTTTATAGATATTTTAACAATCGGAAAATAAAACCTGTCTATTATACATTTTTAAAATAAATACAGATTATTTATGACAAACTAGGCTAGCAGTGCTAAACTAGGTTGTTTTTTTTCCAACTTTATTTCAATAACAATATTTTACAGATATTTTAACAATCGGAAAATAAAAATAAACCTGTCTATAATACATTTTCAAAATAAATACAGATTATTTATGACAAACTAGTCTAGCAGTGCTAAACTACTTTTTTTTAAATAACTTTATTTCAATAAAAATATTTTACAGATATTTTAACAATCGGAAAATAAAAATAAACCTGTCTATTAAACATTTTCAAAATAAATACAGATTATTTATGACAAACTAGGCTAGCAGTGCTAAACTAGTTTTTTTTTAAAATAACTTTATTTCAATAACAATATTTTACAGATATTTTAACAATCGGAAAATAAAAATAAACCTGTCTATTATACATTTTCAAAATAAATACAGATTATTTATGACAAACTAGGCTAGCAGTGCTAAACTAGGTTGTTTTTTTATAACTTTATTTCAATAACAATATTTTACAGATATTTTAACAATCGGGAAATAAAAATAATCCTGTCTATTATACATTTTCAAAATAAATACAGATTATTTATGACAAACTAGGCTAGCAGTGCTTAACTACGTTGTTTTTTTCTAACTTTATTTCAGTAACAATATTTTACAGATATTCTAACAATCGGGAAAAAAAAAAACCCTGTCTATTATACATTTTTAAAATAAATACAGATTATTTATGACAAACTAGGCTAGCAGTGCTAAACTAGGTTTTTTTTAAATAACTTTATTTCAATAAAAATATTTTACAGATATTTTAACAATCGGAAAATAAAAATAAACCTGTCTATTATACATTTTCAAAATAAATACAGATTATTTATGACAAACTAGGCTAGCAGTGCTAAACTAGGTTGTTTTTTTCTAACTTTATTTCAATAACAATATTTTACAGATATTTTAACAATCGGAAAATAAAAATAAACCTGTCTATTATACATTTTTAAAATAAATACAGATTATTTATGACGAACTAGGCTAGCAGTGCTAAACTAGGTTTTTTTTAAATAACTTTATTTCAATAACAATATTTTACAGATATTTTAACAATCGGGAAATAAAAATAAACCTGTCTATTATACATTTTCAAAATAAATACAGATTATTTATGACAAACTAGGCTAGCAGTGCTAAACTAGGTTGTTTTTTTTCTAACTTTATTTCAGTAACAATATTTTACAGATATTTTAACAATCGGAAAATAAAACATGTCTATTATACATTTTTAAAATAAATACAGATTATTTATGACAAACTAGGCTAGCAGTGCTAAACTAGGTTGTTTTTTTTCCAACCTTATTTCAATAACAATATTTTACAGATATTTTAACAATCGGAAAATAAAAATAAAGCTGTCTATAATACATTTTCAAAATAAATACAGATTATTTATGACAAACTAGGCTAGCAGTGCTAAACTAGGTTGTTTTTTTTCTAACTTTATTTCAGTAACAATATTTTACAGATATTTTAACAATCGGAAAATAAAACCTGTCTATTATACATTTTTAAAATAAATACAGATTATTTATGACAAACTAGGCTAGCAGTGCTAAACTAGGGTTTTTTTCTAACTTTATTTCAATAACAATATTTTACAGATATTTTAACAATCGGAAAATAAAAATAAACCTGTCTATTATACATTTTCAAAATAAATACAGATTATTTATGACAAACTAGGCTAGCAGTGCTTAACTACGTTGTTTTTTTCTAACTTTATTTCAGTAACAATATTTTACAGATATTTTAACAATCGGAAAATAAAAATAAACCTGTCTATTATACATTTTTAAAATAAATACAGATTATTTATGACAAACTAAGATAGCAGTGCTAAACTAGGTTTTTTTTAAATAACTTTATTTCAATAAAAATATTTTACAGATATTTTAACAATCGGAAAATAAAAATAAACCTGTCTATTATACATTTTCAAAATAAATACAGATTATTTATGACAAACTAGGCTAGCAGTGCTAAACTAGGTTGTTTTTTTCTAACTTTATTTCAATAACAATATTTTACAGATATTTTAACAATCGGAAAATAAAAATAAACCTGTCTATTATACATTTTTAAAATAAATACAGATTATTTATGACAAACTAGGCTAGCAGTGCTAAACTAGGTTTTTTTTAAATAACTTTATTTCAATAAAAATATTTTACAGATATTTTAACAATCGGAAAATAAAAATAAACCTGTCTATTATACATTTTCAAAATAAATACAGATTATTTATGACAAACTAGGCTAGCCGTGCTAAACTAGGTTTTTTTTAAATAACTTTATTTCAATAACAATATTTTACAGATATTTTAACAATCGGAAAATAAAAATAAACCTGTCTATTATACATTTTCAAAATAAATACAGATTATTTATGACAAACTAGGCTAGCGGTGCTAAATTAGGTTGTTTTTTTATAAATTTATTTCAATAACAATATCTTACAGATATTTTAACAATCGGGAAATAAAAATAAACCTGTCTATTATACATTTTCAAAATAAATACAGATTATTTATGACAAACTAGGCTAGCAGTGCTAAACTAGGTTGTTTTTTTTCTAACTTTATTTCAGTAACAATATTTTACAGATATTTTAACAATCGGAAAATAAAACCTGTCTATTATACATTTTTAAAATAAATACAGATTATTTATGACAAACTAGGCTAGCAGTGCTAAACTAGGTTGTTTTTTTTCCAACTTTATTTCAATAACAATATTTTACACATATTTTAACAATCGGAAAATAAAAATAAACCTGTCTATAATACATTTTCAAAATAAATACAGATTATTTATGACAAACTAGTCTAGCAGTGCTAAAGTACTTTTTTTTAAATAACTTTATTTCAATAAAAATATTTTACAGATATTTTAACAATCGGAAAATAAAAATAAACCTGTCTATTATACATTTTCAAAATAAATACAGATTATTTATGACAAACTAGGCTAGCAGTGCTAAACTAGGTTGTTTTTTTCTAACTTTATTTCAATAACAATATTTTACAGATATTTTAACAATCGGAAAATAAAAATAAACCTGTCTATTATACATTTTTAAAATAAATACAGATTATTTATGACAAACTAGGCTAGCAGTGCTAAACTAGGTTTTTTTTAAATAACTTTATTTCAATAACAATATTTTACAGATATTTTAACAATCGGGAAATAAAAATAAACCTGTCTATTATACATTTTCAAAATAAATACAGATTATTTATGACAAACTAGGCTAGCAGTGCTAAACTAGGTTGTTTTTTTTCTAACTTTATTTCAGTAACAATATTTTACAGATATTTTAACAATCGGAAAATAAAACCTGTCTATTATACATTTTTTAAATAAATACAGATTATTTATGACAAACTAGGCTAGCAGTGCTAAACTAGGTTGTTTTTTTTCCAACTTTATTTCAATAACAATATTTTACAGATATTTTAACAATCGGAAAATAAAAATAAAGCTGTCTATAATACATTTTCAAAATAAATACAGATTATTTATGACAAACTAGGCTAGCAGTGCTAAACTAGGGTTTTTTTCTAACTTTATTTCAATAACAATATTTTACAGATATTTTAACAATCGGAAAATAAAAATAAACCTGTCTATTATACATTTTCAAAATAAATACAGATTATTTATGACAAACTAGGCTAGCAGTGCTTAACTACGTTGTTTTTTTCTAACTTTATTTCAGTAACAATATTTTACAGATGATTTAACAATCGGAAAATAAAAATAAAACTGTCTATTATACATTTTTAAAATAAATACAGATTATTTATGACAAACTAGGCTAGCAGTGCTAAACTAGGTTTTTTTAAAATAACTTTATTTCAATAAAAATATTTTACAGATATTTTAACAATCGGAAAATAAAAATAAACCTGTCTATTATACATTTTCAAAATAAATACAGATTATTTATGACAAACTAGGCTAGCAGTGCTTAACTACGTAGTTTTTTTCTAACTTTATTTCAGTAACAATATTTTACAGATATTTTAACAATCGGAAAATAAAAATAAACCTGTCTATTATACATTTTTAAAATAAATACAGATTATTTATGACAAACTAAGCTAGCAGTGCTAAACTAGGTGTTTTTAAATAATTTTATTTCAATAAAAATATTTTACAGATATTTTAACAATCGGAAAATAAAAATAAACCTGTCTATTATACATTTTCAAAATAAATACAGATTATTTATGACAAACTAGGCTAGCAGTGCTAAACTAGGTTGTTTTTTTCTAACTTTATTTCAATAACAATATTTTACAGATATTTTAACAATCGGAAAATAAAAATAAACCTGTCTATTATACATTTTCAAAATAAATACAGATTATTTATGACAAACTAGGCTAGCAGTGCTAAACTAGGTTTTTTTTAAAATAACTTTATTTCAATAACAATATTTTACAGATATTTTAACAATCGGAAAATAAAAATAAACCTGTCTATTATACATTTTTAAAATAAATACAGATTATTTATGACAAACTAGGCTAGCAGTGCTAAACTAGGTTTTTTTTTAAATAACTTTATTTCAATAACAATATTTTACAGATATTTTAACAATCGGAAAATAAAAATAAACCTGTCTATTATACATTTTCCAAATAAATACAGATTATTTATGACAAACTAGGCTAGCAGTGCTAAACTAGGTTGTTTTTTCTGACTTTATTTCAATAACAACATTTTACAGATATTTTAACAATCGGAAAATAAAAATAAACCTGTCTATTATACATTTTTAAAATAAATACAGATTATTTATGACAAACTAGGCTAGCAGTGCTAAACTAGGTTTTTTTTTTCTAACTTTATTTCAGTAACAATATTTTACAGATATTTTAACAATCGGAAAATAAAAATAAAACCTGTCTATTATACATTTTCAAAATAAATACAGATTATTTATGACAAACTAGGCTAGCCGTGCTTAACTACGTTGTTTTTTTCTAACTTTATTTCAGTAACAATATTTTACAGATATTTTAACAATCGGAAAATAAAAATAAACCTGTCTATCATACATTTTTAAAATAAATACAGATTATTTATGACAAACTAGGCTAGCGGTGCTAAACTAGGTTGTTTTTTTATAACTTTATTTCAATAACAATATTTTACAGATATTTTAACAATCGGAAAATAAAAATAAACCTGTCTATTATACATTTTTAAAATAAATACAGATTATTTATGACAAACTAGGCTAGCTGTGGTTATCTAAGTTGTTTTTTTCTAACTTTATTTCAATAACAATATTTTAAAGATATTTTAACAATCGGAAAATAAAAATAAACCTGTCTATTATACATTTTTTAAAATAAATACAGTTTATTTATGACAAACTAGTCTAGCAGTGCTAAATTAGGTTGGTTTTTTTCAAACTTTATTTCAACAATATTGTATGAATATTTTAACAATCTGAAAATATAAATAAACATTTGTCTATAATACATTTTTATAACAAACCAGGCTAGCAATGTTAAGCTAGGCAAGCGGCCTCAGGTCAGCATCTTCTGCTCCAAAAAACCTGTTCTCTGCTGCTGCGCTCTCATTGGCCGCCGCAGGTCACGTGACCGGCCGAGTATTGTCCAGCGGATAAAAGTCAAGATGTTTTGTCGGCGAGGACCCATTTCCCAGTAACGGACGTCCCTTTTATTTTTAAATCCTGGACTCTGTGGATCAGAGGACTCTTCTGGGTACGTTTGCTTTCATTTGACCTCAGTAAATTAGCGCGCTCGTTTGTTGCTAGGCAACCACTCAGTTGTCAATCAATATCACGCTATGCTGTCACAGCAACTTCAGCTGGTTGGGCGGAGGAGAGCGTCGCATCGCCACGGCAACAAGAGCTGAAAGGGATGGAGAGGGTACACACACACACACACACAGGAAGTGATTGATTGACATATTGATTGACTGGCACGTGTCGGTTGTGTGTGTCAGTGTGAGTCAGTCAGCAGCGTCAGTGACTCGTCAATCAACATGACGACTGTCAGTCTCAACATGGGTGAGTGTGTGACCACATTTCCCAGCATGCACCTGATCAGTGAGCTCACTGTGTGTGTGTGTGTGTGTTCTTGTATTTCTAAGTAAAATGACGACTTTTATTGTAACACTGCCAAAATTCCAAGTTTTTCTTGTGAAATTGTGACCTTTTTCTTGTGAAATTCCACATTTTTTTTCGAAATAAGCTTTTTTATATTTTCATAATATGTATATATTATTAATGTTGTAAATACAAATCTTTATACATCTAGATAGTGTTGCGTTTCTGCCAGATGTTCCTCCAAGTGGGATGTAAAACGCTGGTCAGTCCCAAGTTCCTTAATGACATATCAACTGAACTCAAACGTACCACCAAGCACAGAATAGGTATTTTGTAATTTTATTGTCAAAGCTTTGGCAATAATGAGACCAGCCTCGAACAACACATACAAATGCGCAGCCCAAGTTGATCTGGCATTCCACCGGCCAAAAGCAACTCTTTTCACACAAAGAAAGCCCGCCTTTCCCCTCCCCCCAACACTGATAAGAAGAGAGACTTGGGGGTTGTGTTCACATTCCTGATGGTTTACGACCCTATCTAACCAGGCAATCTGAAGACAAAGAGAAACTAGTATACAGAGTAAAATTAAGGAAAGAAATGAGCTGATTCAAACATGATTATGAATAAAGAAATAGCTCTTAAACATATGCATTATCTACAATCCCCCTTCAGATCTTATCCAAAAGATCTCTCCTACGAGAGCAACACCTCTAAAGCACGCCCCACATTAAAGTAGGTGCTGTTGTTTTTTTTTCTTTGAGCAAGCTAGCAATAAAACAACAGCATATTTACATGGATGACAGATGGAGGGAGTCCACGTCAATGTCGTCATGGTCAGGGAAGGAAATCAACAATTCTCGAAAGTCTCCATTTTGCTTGACCCCCTTCAAAGACATAACGAGCCCAGAAACAGGGTGGGGTTGACCTTCTACAGCTCTAACAATGATGCGGGTGCATAGAGACTTAGCACAAGGGGCGATAAAGCAACCGCAAGAGGCTATAATGGCCAAGAAAACTCCAATGGAGACCAGGACAGACTTAATTAGGTCAGTCCACCTGCCAAATGTGCTTTGGAGCCAATCTTTAAAGGGGTCAGAGACCCCTGAAACTTCAGTAAGTTCCTTAGACAGGGCCTGGAGGCCCTCTAAGGCCCTCTGAACTGAGCCATCTGGTGCAGTGTTGTTAGGAATGAAGGTACAGCATTGGTCACCAAACATTGCACACACGCCTTCTTCCTTGGCTAGGATGCGGTCAAGGGCTATGCGGTTCTGGATGGCCATGAGAGAGGTCGGGGCAAGTTGTTCAGCAAGTCCCTCAACGGCGTCACGAGTCAGGTTGGTCAGTCTCAACAGATTATAAAAAACATAGTTAATGCGTTCAACATTTTTAGTAGCAGTCACAGGGAAAATAGCACCAATGATAGGAAGGTTCTCGAAACCTGCACAGGATTCACACCACAATTTGTGTTGTGAGGGGACCCCTCTTGGTTGTCCAATTGCATCAAAGTAAACACCATCAGGGTTTCTCATCAGATCAAAGGAGCCCTTTACACTCCTTCGAGATAAAACATGGCGGCGTCGGCGAGAAGTTAGAGAGGCCGCTGAGACAGGAGTTACAAGGGGAGTTAATTTGGTACCCACTAGGGTGAGTGGGGTCACCAGTCTAACCATAGCACAAAGCCCTACGGATGACTTTGGGATTCTAATGTACAATCTGTGCTCCCCACAATACCAGAATAAGTCAGCTCGTGCCCAAGGGCCTATCCTTGAGCCATCTATCAGTGTGGTGCACCAGGAAGGGTTAATATCACCCAATTTGTTGGGGGACGAAGAGGGTCCTTTGAATTGAAAACACGTGTAATTCAGCTTTTGGGCCACAAATGGAAGAAGTCGGGTGGAATTGTCAACAGGAGGGTACACACTAGCCAACAAATCGCACCCTGGTGGCGTGGGTTCAGAGAACAAGGAAATAAGACAGTTTGAGCCATTTATGTCAGTCAACTTAAAAGGGGCGGGGTAAGTGTGGGGAAAAGGACGTCCAGCGGAACAAGCAACACAGTCACCCAGGTTTTGGCTCTTAGCCATGCTAGTCATCCACCTGAGCCATAGGTTGCCTGCACCTGCTCCTAAGGTCAAAGTTACCAGGCCTTCGGTGGTGATGTCATTAGCACGCACAGATGTGAGAGCCTTTGAAACACCACCAAGGTGGGGTGGTACTTTAGGTGCTACAGAGGGTGTAGAGGTAGTTAACGCCCTCTCAAGGACATTAATTTTAATAATTAGAGTCTGTATCAGTCAGGTCAACCCCCAAAACAACATAAAAGGGACGATGGGCACCACTTACCATAGTATGTTGTCTGCATCCGACACCAATGGTTCAGGTTGCGTTGTAACAAATATAGAGGTTATTACCACGGTAATAGCTATTGTGTCCCCCATAATTAATCACACTGCATAGGTCAAAAAATAAGTCTTGCTATCCCCTTTGACCCAGTCTATTTAAAGTCCGCTGTTTGTTCTTAGACACTTGTCAGTCACTGTCGTCAGGAAGGAAGAACTGAGACACAAAGACAGTAGAACACGCCCAAGCACCAGTCCGTCAGGGAACACTACCGGGTGTAACATCCTGCTTTTCGTCTATCAAAATCAGAGTAATTCAGGTAACGAAACGGGGATAAACATCAAACTTTTCACTTAATATAACGACACAGATAGTTATGCTGAAAACAAGCAAGAGAAATTGGATAACTTCGAGTATAAAGGCTGGTCTCAAATAAGGATATACAATATAGAAGTTAAAAAGAGTAATATAGGTAGAAAATCTCTCTCTCAGCGTCGTCTTCTGGGCTGTAGGATTATGTGTGTGTAATTAAAGCCTCGCTCTTCTATGACACTAAAAATGAGTCGTTTTCTGCTCCCGTTCTTCTTCAGCTGCCTCAGGCTCAAAAGGCGCTGCTGGGGGTCGAGTGGGGCAGATGTAGTGGCGATGTCAGCAATGACATCCGCTGGTAATCTGTCAGGTTCTTCAGCAGGAGTGTAGAGGGAGAGGTGGTACCAGGTGTCCCCTTTTCCAGCTAGTCGAAGGGCGTGAGACGTCCGTTCCACGACCTTGAAGGGACCAGTCCACCTGGGCTCCGTCCACTTGCGTTTGATGACCTTGATCTTGACCCTCTCAGCGGCCGGAAGGGAATCTGGAGTGGCGGGCTGTCATCCTCGAATCTGTACAGAAGAACTGGCACACAAATTCTGCATTTTTTGTGTAAAATACCATTTTGGTTTTACGCTGAGTCCTCCTTCCATGGCGGCTGCTGGTCCTGGGCTGACCTGTATGCAGCTCATAGGGTGAAAAAACTCAAAGGGCGGTAAAACAGTTTTATTCACGGACCTTCGAATGATCATTAACGCTAATTGCAACATGTCAATCCAATTAAATTTGGTCTGTGCACAGATTTTAGCCAATTAGTTTTTAATGTTCTGGTCCATCCTTTCAACCTTACCTTGGGACTCAGGATGGTACCCCAAACCTGTGTTCTAGTCCGAAAGCCTTTTCGACCAAGGCTAAGTGAGGTTTTTTTTTTAATGGTTGCCGTTGTCTGACCTAATCTTTTTGGGGAAACCATGTCGGGGTACTAGGTCATTCACAAGTCATTTAATTACTGATATTGCATCCTCTTTTGAGGTTGTTGTTGCTTCCGGCCAACCACTGTGATTGTCAACACAAGTCAGTACGTACCTTTTCCCTTGTACCGTATTGATCATATCAGTGAAATCAAAGACTATACCTGGTTCACCCTCACATCCTCCATATTCTAAACTTGATCTACTAAACTACTATCGATGTATAAAATCGTTATTTTCAAATTAAAATTAGTTATGACTTCTTACCCACGGGAAAAATGTTAAAACTATGGAGTCTGTATCCACCCTCACTCACCCCCTTCTGTTTCTGAAAAAAGGACTGTGTTAGTCATACTATCACTTTCAGAAACATCTAAGAAAAAGGTCAGCTAATAGTCAAGTAGCGGAGGACAAGTCATGTTTGAGGTCAATGATTGTCTCTTTAGCCTCTATGGTCCACTGGGGGGTGTTGTTAGGGTAGGGGACCCCTTAGCAATATCACAATTAACTCAAACTCAACTAAACCCTAGCTTTTATGTAACTTATTCAATATGGTGAAAGTAACAAATATGCTTATATTTATATTGTCACCAATACTAGAAAAATACTACCCTTGTGGCGAATGCTTTAGCAATAGTATTTTGAAATTTTACCACACCTGGTGGCCTCAATAATTCATTAAGTCAAGCTCATGTTGTAGAAAGTTGAATGATGCGGACACGTTTGTTACTGAATACTTTCTATCAGACTTCTGCCATGGCAACTTTGTGTAGCTGCTAGCTCCTCGTAGCCTACAGGTGTCTAAAGTGCAGCCCATAGTTATGTGTTTAACATAACCATGGGCTAAACCTAAACAATTGAAAATGTGGTATTTGGGTGTCGGTGTAATGTTTGGCAGCTACGCCGTGTCTTATCATTGCACCTAAGTTCTTTGGTTTTGTAGGCGAGACAGAGAGCAAGTGAACAATGTGGGACACAATTGTGTCCATCTTATACCATGCTAGTTGTTTCAAAGATAGGTCAACATGAGCAACCACACCTTGAGTTCCAACATATATAAATATACAAAGGAGTCAAAGGTCTCCTGGTATGAGTGTCTAACTGGTGATCATAACATATGGCGAGTCGGGTGGCAGAACACACGGAAGCATCTCAGTCAGTCAGGGTTTTCACTGTTAGAGCAGTTGGATGTCAGCCATTCCTGTTGTTTCAGGCTGTGGTAGGAGCCTTGGTAGTGGTGTCGCAGCTTGGTGGTTAAGCCGTCAGGTAACACCAGGAATGTTCCTTCTGTGCGATTTGAATGTCAGGGTACAGTCTGTAAAGGAGGTCCAGCAATCTGAACCGGAAGTGGTTTGGTGACAGGTAACCTTGTGACCCCAGCGAAGCCTTCGACCTTTAAAGAGGAAGCACACAGTTTCTTTGGTACCTCTGCATTCAGAATCGAATGGGTGGCGCCAGTGTCAATCACAAACTGATAACATTGTCGTTGACACTCATGTCCAGCAGGGGGCCAGTCTGTATCTCCTGCTGGGGCTCCTGCGGTGGGCGTCCTTTGCCACGCTTTTGTGTTCGTTTGTTGGCACTACGGAACCTTTCCCGTTCGAAAATGTTCACGACTCCAGTGACCAGGCTGGTCACAGCCGAAACAGTTCCACCCCGGACTGGCTTTGAAGCATCGTGTTGTCCACCACCCGAGTCCAACCGTCTGGTCGCACGTCTGTTGAGGATTCTTTCCTCCACCTGTTGGAACTCAAAAGCAAGGTCACCCACTGCTGAATATATCCTAGCTGATCTTTGACCTTTTGGTTCTTTTAACCTTTTATTTTCAGCGATCTGTAAATTAAGGAGTTGCTTCCTTGCTGCTCTGTCATTAGCCTTATCATCCTCATCTTGAGGAAAGAGACTGCGCATAGCAGTAGCTATGTTTGTAACGTATGGTGTTATCGGTGAGGTTGAAGATTCAGCCATTAATCCTACTTGTTGTTCTGTATTTTTGCCATCTTGTGTGGAAACACAACGATACAAAATGCTTCTAAAGTCTCCTATTGATTTCTTCCCATTTCACTCAAACAACTAAACAAACAAACAAATAAACAAACTTGCAGCTAACCACAATCAACAGCATACCATTTACGAATACCTTCATTTGTCACTTTCTCATCTTTTCTTCACTTTCGTTTTCCTTTACAAACAACATCCTGTATCCATCTCTTCCTTACACTTCACACAATGTTTCTATTTTCTGTTCTCCTAGAAACCATTGACATAACGTAAGGTTATAAACATCCTTTTCCCATATTTTCTCAAACCATCCTCTTCACCCTCAATCTTCCTTCACCTGCTCTCTTTTTCTCTCTCTCTCCTTCTCACTGGAGTAGGAGGCGGTGGCCTAGTCAAAGTCTGGGCGGGTCGTTTGAATTGTCTTGCGCATGCGCGGCAGGCAAAACACCAATCAGTCTAGTCTGTCCTATTTGTCTCATTAATCATCGGTTCTTTTGCTGCATTTCGTTTTTTCCACGTAATCCCCGTTTACTTTTATCATACGCTAAACTCTTAAATTCTCGAGCACCAACCCTGCTCTTTTTTTTCTCTTGACCATTTTCACCAGCGCACACACACACACATGCACGTGTAAGCACTCACGCACACACAAGCAAGTGCCTACAGCCCTACGCACACACACACACACACACACGTAAGCACTCTCTCTGCGTTTCACTTTACCATAAAACTTCCAGTTACTTTTTTATTTTATTTTTTATTTTACCTGACGTTTGAGTTCACAACTTTTCGAGTATTGTAAACTCCCTCTTAACCCTTTCAAGGAACGTTCTCTTTTTTTCTTTTTAAACTCTACTTGCTAATTTTATTGTCGACAACCGTCCATTCAATTGATCATTACACAGTAATGATTCATCACATTCCTCCCCGACCGCCATCACATTCCTGTCTGTCACACTCAGTGGCCATTGTGTCTATTTTTTTCAGAAGGGCCTCGAACCCCTGAAGGCCTTTAACCCACAAACCATACGGCGGCCTTTAACCCCGTAATTTTTCGTACAATACGCAGCTAGAGCCTCTAACTCTAACCCGTGCAATTTATCGTGCAATATGCAGGCCTCTAACCTCCATATCATACGAGGGCCTTTAACCCGTTACTCTTTTAGGCGGCGACCAACTACCCAGGGTGAGCCACACCCAACTATTAGTTCACTCGTCAATGAAACTGCCCGTCACGGTAATCGAGACACAATGGCGTGAGTTGACCACCTATTTACAATTTTAATGCAATGGCAGGCTCGGCAAAAATGCAATCAATCTATCAAAATCACCATTCTGTGTCTGCGGTACAAAGCAGTGTTTAACTTACAGACTTCTGGGCAGACTCCTAATGCAGATTTTATCTAAAAAGAAAGGTTCTGCTTACCTTGAATTATGTTTTGGCCATGTGAGTCTGTCCAGAAGATTGCAAGAGAAGGTCCAATTGTCAGCGTGTCATCTCGGACGAAGCCCCCAAATTGTTGCGTTTCTGCCAGATGTTCCTCCAAGTGGGATGTAAAACGCTGGTCAGTCCCAAGTTCCTTAATGACATATCAACTGAACTCAAACGTACCACCAAGCACAGAATAGGTATTTTGTAATTTTATTGTCAAAGCTTTGGCAATAATGAGACCAGCCTCGAACAACACATACAAATGCGCAGCCCAAGTTGATCTGGCATTCCACCGGCCAAAAGCAACTCTTTTCACACAAAGAAAGCCCGCCTTTCCCCTCCCCCCAACACTGATAAGAAGAGAGACTTGGGGGTTGTGTTCACATTCCTGATGGTTTACGACCCTATCTAACCAGGCAATCTGAAGACAAAGAGAAACTAGTATACAGAGTAAAATTAAGGAAAGAAATGAGCTGATTCAAACATGATTATGAATAAAGAAATAGCTCTTAAACATATGCATTATCTACAATAGGATGGTCCTAAAGAGGGAGGCATTATTCGGAGGTCTCAAGAATGTACAAAATACAAGAGTGTGTGTGTGTGTGTGTGTGTTCTTGTGTTTTTACCCTTCTAATTGACACCAACAAGGAAAAGTAGCTTCCATATGAGGAGGTGTGAACAAGTTAGGACATAAATCATGGTCCCAATAACATTGCATCTAATAGAGAGCCAAATACTAGAGTCCGTGAACATTGCTCCAAAGTCAGGATTTTTTTGTTGATTTAGTGTGCATACAAAAAGTAAACATTGCCAGGTGCAAAGGCAGCAATATATGATAAAACAAGATGGCAGCTAAAGAAGGACTTCCCTATTCATCCCCGAAAAAAACCTGCCAGGTGAACAGCTGATTTTACCACTAAGACAACCCACATGTGACCATAGGATGAAGAAATACACTACGGTACCAAGACTTTAGTGGCCATTAACAGTTAGCTTCTACAGCTGGGTTGCCCAGAGTGCGGCACAGGGGCCATCTGTGGTACGTGACTCCTTTGTCATCGGCCTTAAGCACATTACAAAAAAACAAAAAAATAGAGATCTCATTTGCACCCCTGGTGGTGAAATCTATCAAAATGAGGGTGGTCTCAAAAGGAGGGATTTTACAAATTGACTGTGTCGGTTTTAAAAGTGCTCCCCCTTTGGTCAACATATGAAATAACAAGTGTGTGTAAAAATTTGAAGTGCTCCCCCTCTGGCCAACATGTGTAATAACAAGTGTGTGTAAGAAATTTAAATGTGCCCCCTTTGGATAAAATGTATAAAATAAATATGTATATAGAGACATACTGTAATACCTTGAAGTAAATAATGAAGATTAAAAACCAATTACAAACAAAACATTTACTAAAAGCAGTCTTTTTCTGACAATGTGTCGACTTTTTTTCTTAGCAAATTGGGAACAATTTCTCATATTCTTCTGTTTATGCAATATTGCGATATTTTCTCGTAAAATTATAACATTTTTTTAATGTAAAATAAATAAATTTTAATGCAAAATTCTGACTTTTATCACAATATTGCCATTTTTAGGGACCGAGTCCCTTTGGGACAGAGGACCCTATTGAATTTCTAGCGTTTTATTATTATACCGCCGCCTCTTTGAGCTGTAATTTGACCCCCTTAACATGCTTCAAAACTCACCAAATGGGACACACACATCAGGACTGGCGAAAATTGCGATCTAATCAAAAAACCAAACCCCAAAACTCAAAATTGCGCTCTAGCGCCCCCTAGGAAGAAAACACAGACAAAACTGCCTGTAACTCCCAGTAGGAATGTCGTAGAGGCATGAAACAAAAACCTCTATGTAGGTCTCACTTAGACCTATATTTCATACACTGACAACCCCCAGCAGGAAGTTTGCAATTCCCCCTTCAAAACAAAAGTTGAGTAAAAACAGTCCCCTTTTTTCAAACATTATCTCCTCTGAGCGCGTTTGTCGTGTCGGCTTCAAATTAGCACAGGAGAGAGATTGAACCATTCTGATTAAAAGTTGATGAAAGAATTTTAATTACTGCTCCGGTTTGGATTTTATGAGCCCTCAATGTCGGTCCCGTCCATCGCTGTTTGCAGCTTTAATTTTTGGTTGTTCTTGTAAAATAGTGACTTTTTTTGAGTAAAATTATGAATTTTGTCATAATTTTGCCCCAAAAAAATCTGATTATTATTATAATATTGCCAAAATGTTAAAGTTTTCTTATAAAATTGTGACTTTTGTCGAGTAAAATTACGACTCTTCATAAAATTGCAAAAAGTTTAAGCTTTTATTGTAAAATTGCGACTTTTATTGAGTAAAATTCCAACTTTTATCGTAACATTGCACAAATGTTCAGTTTTTCTTGTCAAATTTTGACTTGCGTTGAGTAAAATGACGACTTTCATTATAATACTGCCAAAATTCTCAGTTTTTCTTGTGAAATTGTGACCTTTTTCTTGTGAAATTCTAACTCATTTTTCACAACAAGCCTTTTCATATTTGCATAGTATGTATATATTATTAATGTTGTAAATACACATATTTATATATCTAGAAAGGTGGTCCTAAAGAGGTAGGCTTTTTTCTCAGGTCTCAAAAATGTAACAAATACAAGAATATGTTTGTTTGTGTATGTGTGTGTGTGTGTGTGTGTGTGTGTGTGTGTGTGTGTGTGTGTGTTTGTGTGTTTTTGTATTTCTACCCTTCTTGAGACACCAACAAGGAAAAATAGCTGAGGGTGGTCCCAAACGGAGGGATTTTTCAAATTGACTGTGTGTCGCTTTTAAAAGTGCTCCACCTCTCGTCAACGTATGAAATAACAAGTGTGTGTAAAAAATTAAAATGCGACCCTTTGGCCGAAATTAATAAAATAAATATGTATATAGAGACATACTGTAATAACTTGAAGTAAGTAATGAAGATTAAAAACCAATTAAAAACAAAAAATTTACTAAAAGCAGTCTTTTTCTGACAATGTGTCAACTTTTTTCTTATAAAATGGGGAACAATTTCTCATATTCTTTCTGTTTCTGTAATATTGCAATATTTTCTCGTAAAATTATTACATTTTAATGCAAAATGGTGACATTTGTCATTTACAATTCTGACTTTTATCACAATATTGCCAATTATTTAGTTGTTCTTGTAAAATAGTGACATTTTTGGAGTAAAATTCTGACTTTTGTCATATTTTTGCTAAGTAAAATTTGGATTATTATTATAATATTGCCAACATTTTTGAAGTCTATCAAATTATAAAATTGTAACTTTTGTCGAGTAAAATTACGACTCTTTTCATAAAATTGCCAAAAGTTTAAGCTTTTCTTGTAAAATTCCAACTTTTATCATAATATTGCGCAAATGTTCAGTTTTTCTTTGACTTGCGTTGAGTGAAATTACGATTTTTATTATAACACTGCCAAAATTCTAAGTTTTTCTTGTGAAATTCCAACTAATTTTTCATTTTTGCATAGTATGTATATATTATTAATGTTGTAAATAGACATCTTTATATATCTAGAAAGGGTGGTCCTGAAGAGGTAGGCTTTTTTCTCAGGTCTCAAGAATGTGACAAATACAGGAATGTGTGTGTGTGTGTGTGTGTGTGTGTTTGTGTGTGTGTGTGTGTGTGTGTGTGTGTGTGTGTGTGTGTGTGTGTGCGCGTGTGTGTGTGTGTGTGCACAGAGAGGTTTCACTTCCTGGGGGTCAACATCGTCGGCCAAGACGACGACAGCGGTGACGGCGCCATCTACATCGGGTCCATCATGGAGGGCGGGGCCGTGGCGGCGGATGGACGCATCGAGCCGGGCGACATGTTGCTGCAGGTGAGGCTGCCGCGGCCACTTCCTGTCGGCGCCTGTGACGTGAGCGTGTCGCTGTAGGTAAACGACGTTGACCTGGAGAACGCCACAAGCGAGGACGCCGTACGAGTCCTCCGAGACGTCGTCCGTCAGCCCGGGTGACCTTTGCACCTTATCTCATGACTGCGTAACGTGGTAACGTGTGTGTGTGTGTGTGCGCGCAGGCCGGTGACGTTAACGGTGGTCAAGTGTTGGCCCGCGAGTGTTTTCAGGCCGCCAAAAGGTGAGTGACGAGGCGCGGCGTGAAGGACAGGACGAAGGATTCACCGCCTGTCGGTCTTAGGTGAGCCGGTCCGCCCAATTGACCCCGCCTCCTGGGTGTCCCACACAACCGCCATGGCCGGGAAGCTCCTCCCCCATTACGGTGACCATGTGACCACCATTGCACCGATCGGTCGCTGGCGCGTTCCGTCCGCTGACAAATGTCCTTGTCGCGTGGTCAGGCCAAGACGAGCGGCTGAGCGTCCACAGCGACATGGCGGCCGTTGTCATGGCGATGACCAACCCGGAATCGGGCGTGGAGGTCCGGGACAGGATGTGGATCAAGATCATCATCCCGAACGCATTCATCGGTAGGTACACCCATTCCAATCTCAAGCTGGCAGGGTAAGGTAGCCTTTTTAATTGGACATGACCAAATATGGGCATGACTGAGAGGAAGTTGTGTCTATTTATGCAACAAAAGGAAAGATTTGCAATCCCTCAAAATGGATATGAAATTAAAAAACATAAGATTTCCAAACAAAAAATTGTTTTGGTAATAAATCATTTTTTGGGTTGCCAATTGTATTGGTGACCATGAAAAAAATAAGATTTGCATCCAGTAAAACAGATTTGTAACCCAAAAACTGTTTTGTAACAAAAAACTGATTTCTAACAAAATAAAAGATTTGCAAACAAAATCATAAAAATTCATTTGAGGAATAAGATTTGTGACCTGAAATTTTTTTGGAACAAAAGAAAACCCAATTTCTAACCAAACAAAAGATTTACAACCCAAATAAAACGATTTACAACCCAAAAAAAGTGTAACCAAAGAACGGATTTGTAACCAAAAAAACAAAAAATGATTTCTAACAAAATAAAAGATTTGGAAACAAAAAAATATTTGTAACCTAAATAAAACGATTCACAACCGATTTGTAACCAAAAACGATTTGTACGCTAAAAAAACTATTTGCAACACAATGATTTGTACCCAAATAACTTATAACAAAAAACTTTTTCTATAAAAATTAAAGATTTGCAATCAAAAAACAAGATTTGTGCCCTAAAAACGATTTCTAACACACACAAAAAAGATTTGTGAACAAAAATACAGAAAACGATTTAAAATCCCACCAAATATTTGCAAATTATTTTTTTTTTTTTGCAAATATTTAGATTGTATTCCAAATCCATTTTTTGTTGGCAAATATTTAGTTTGGTTGCATCCAAAAAAACTGATTTGTAACAAAAAAACTGTTTTGCAACAAAAAACTGATGTCTAACAAAATAAAAGATTTCCAAACAAAATAAAAAATGTCATCTAAAAAATAAGTTTTGTAACCTAAAAATGATTTGTAAACAAAAAAAAAAACGATTTCAAACCAAATAAAATATTTTTAACCCAAATAAAACTATTTGTAACCACAAAAACTGATTTGTAACGAAAAAAATGACTTATACAAAATAAAAGACTTAAAAACAAACACACAAAAAAGATTTGTAACATAACATCATCCGATTCCCAACTGAGAAACGGTTTGTACGCTAAAAAAAAGACTATTTCCAAAATAATAAAACTTTTTTTTAACCAAAATAAAAGATTTGCAACCAAAAAACGATTTGAAACTTAAAATAAAAAACATGCAACCACAAAAAAAAGATTTGTAATCCAAAAAAGATTTGTGACCAAAAAAAGATTTCCAACAAAAGATTTGCACTTGAAAAACAAGATTTGTAACATAAAAATGATTTGTGCACAAAAACTGATTTGTAACCTGAAAAACGATTTACAACCCCCCAAAAATCTAAACCTAAAAACAAATTT
The DNA here is from genome assembly GCF_033978785.1 of Entelurus aequoreus. NCBI lineage: Eukaryota > Metazoa > Chordata > Actinopteri > Syngnathiformes > Syngnathidae > Entelurus > Entelurus aequoreus. The sequence goes on from NC_084740.1 coordinate 38,983,545, forward strand.
GTAACCAAAAACACAAAAAACGATTTCTAACAAAATAAAAGATTTGTAAACAAAAAAAAAGATTTGTAACCTAAAATAATCCGATTTTTAACCAAAAACGTTTTGTACCCTAAAAAACAATTCGTAACCAAAATAAAAAATTTGCAATGGAGAAAAAACGATTTGAAAAAAAAAAAACGATGTTTAACCTAAAAACAATTTAAGTCCTAAATTAAAATTTGCAACCACAAAAACAAAAAGATTTGTAACCAAAAAACTATTTGCAATACAATGATTTGCAACTAACTTATAACAAAAAAACAATTTCCATAAAAATGTAGGATTTGCAACCAAAAAACAAGATTTGTGCCCTAAAAACGCTAACCCCCCAAAAAAGATTTTTAAACAAAAAAATAATATATTTTTTTCAAATTATTATTTATTTTTTGCAAATATTTAGATTTTATTCCAAATCCATTTCGATTTCTAACAAAAGATTTGCACTTGAAAAACAAGATTTGTAACATAAAAATGATTTGTGCACAAAACCTGATTTGTAACCTAAAAAACGATTTACAACCCAAAAAAACGTGTAACCTAAGAACGGATTTGGAACCAAAAAAACAAAAAACGATCCCTAAAAAAATAAAAGATTTGGAAACAACAAAAAAATTGTAACCTAAAAGAATGCGATTTCTAATCAAAAACGCTTTGTACCCTGACAAAAAAATTGGTAACCGAAATAAAAGATTTTCAATGGGGAAAAACGATTTGCGATTAAAAAAAAAACTAAAAACAATTTAAAACCCTAATAAAATTTGCAACCACAAAAAAAAGATTTGTAACCGAAAAAACGATTTGTAATACAATGATTTGTAGCCAACTAACTTATAAAAAAAACAAAATTTCAATAAAAATGTTAGTTTTGCAACCAAAAAAAAGGATTTGTGCCCTAAAAAACGATTTGTAACCACAAAAAAAAAGAAAAAACAGAAAACGATTTAAACCCCCCCAAATTATTATTAATTTTTTGCAAATATTTAGATTTTATTCCAAATCCATTTCGATTTCTAACAAAAGATTTGCACTTGAAAAACAAGATTTGTAACATAAAAATGATTTGTGCACAAAACCTGATTTGTAACCTAAAAAACGATTTACAACCCAAAAAAACGTGTAACCTAAGAACGGATTTGTAACCAAAAAAACAAAAAATGATTCCTAATAAAATAAAAGATTTGGAAACAACAAAAAAATTGTAACCTAAAAGAATGCGATTTCTAATCAAAAACGCTTTGTACCCTGACAAAAAAATTGGTAACCGAAATAAAAGATTTTCAATGGGGAAAAACGATTTGCGATTAAAAAAAAACTAAAAACAATTTAAAACCCTAATAAAATTTGCAACCACAAAAAAAAAGATTTGTAACCGAAAAAACGATTTGTAATACAATGATTTGTAGCCAACTAACTTATAAAAAAAAACACAATTTCAATAAAAATGTTAGTTTTGCAACCAAAAAAAAGGATTTGTGCCCTAAAAAACGATTTGTAACCACAAAAAAAAAGAAAAAACAGAAAACGATTTAAACCCCCCCAAATTATTATTAATTTTTTGCAAATATTTAGATTTTATTCCAAATCCATTTCGATTTCTAACAAAAGATTTGCACTTGAAAAACAAGATTTGTAACATAAAAATGATTTGTGCACAAAACCTGATTTGTAACCTAAAAAACGATTTACAACCCAAAAAAACGTGTAACCTAAGAACGGATTTGTAACCAAAAAAACAAAAAATTATTCCTAATAAAATAAAAGATTTGGAAACAACAACAAAATTGTAACCTAAAAGAATGCGATTTCTAATCAAAAACGCTTTGTACCCTGACAAAAAAATTGGTAACCGAAATAAAAGATTTTCAATGGGGAAAAACGATTTGCGAGTAAAAAAAAACCTAAAAACAATTTAAAACCCTAATAAAATTTGCAACCACAAAAAAAAAGATTTGTAACCTAAAAAACGATTTGTTATACAATGATTTGTAGCCAACTAACTTATAAAAAAAAACACAATTTCAATAAAAATGTTAGTTTTGCAACCAAAAAAAAGGATTTGTGCCCTAAAAAACGATTTGTAACCACAAAAAAAAGACAAAAAACCAGAAAACGATTTAACCCACCCCCCAAAAAATTTTTTTTTTGCAATTTATTATTTATTTTTTGCAAATATTTAGACTTTATTCCAAATGCATTTCGATTTCTAACAAAAGATTTGCTGTTGAAAAACAAGATTTGTAACATAAAAATGGTGTGTGCACAAAACCTGATTTGTAACCTAAAAAACGATTTACAACTCTAAAAAAAGTGTAAAAAAAACAAAAAAACGATTTCTAACATAAAAGATTTGGAAACCAAAAAAAATTGTAACCTAAAAGAATCCGATTTTTAATAAAAAACGCTTTGTACCATGCCAAAAAAATTGGTAACCGAAATAAAAGATTTTCCATGGGGAAAAACAATTTAAAACCCAAATTAAAATTTGCAAACACAAAAAAAACCCGATTTGTAACCGAAAAAACGATTTGTAATGATTTGTAGCCAACTAACTCACCGTATAACAAAAACACAATTTCAATAAAAATGTTACTTTTGCAACCAAAAAAAAAAAGATTTGTTTCCTAAAAAACGATTTCTAACCAAAAAATAAATAAAAAATTTGTAAACAAAAAAACAGAAAACAATTTAAACCCCCGCAAATATTTGCAAATTGTTTTATTTTATTTTATTTTTCAAATATTTAGATTTTTGTTGGCAAATGTTTAGTTTGTTATAGTTTGGTTGCACGGACATGTATCTCCATGCGTTGCAGCAACAGAGCAAATTATTGGGAAGCGCTGAGCTAGCGCCAACACGGCGGCCGCGCTTACAACACGTGTCTCTTGTTACTCCGGCAGGTTCGGACGCGGTCCAATGGCTGCACCAGAACCTCCGGGGCTTCACGGACCGCCGGCAGCCTGGCAGGTACGCCGCCAAGCTGCTGAAGCGCGGCTACATCCGCCACGCTTTCAACAAGGTGACCTTTTCGCAGCAGCGCTACTACGTCCTCGGAGGTGAGCGCCATGCACTTCCTCTGGCTATCCACCGGGGGGCGAGCGGTTAACCACGGACATTTTCTGTGGCGCCTTAGATCTGTCCGTGACGGCGCCGCGGGACCGACGCGACGACGCCTACCCGTGGCCCCTCCCACGGCCGGCCTTGGAAGCAGGTGATATCATCTTTACGTGTCCCGCGACGGCAACGTCGATTGTTGTCTAAGGAAATGATGTCATATGTAAACAGGAAGTCACAGCAACGGCAAGGAGGCGGCTGAATAAACAGGAAGTGACAAAGACCGGCCCAATCAGTGTCCGACACCGGGGATCGACGCATGGATTTATGCAAATAAGGCTCCTATGACATCATCAACTAGTACCGTATTTTTCGGACTATAAGTCGCAGTTTTTTTCATAGTTTGGCCGGGGGTGCAACTTATACTCAGGAGCGACTTATGTGTGGAATTATTGACACATTAGCGTAAAATATCAAATAATATTATTTAGCTCATTCACGTAAGAGACTAGACGTATAAGATTTCATGGGATTTAGCGATTAGGAGTGACAAATTGTTTGGTAAACGTATAGCATGTTCTATATGTTATAGTTATTTGAATGACTCTTACCATAATATGTTACGTTAATATACCAGGCACCTTCTCAGTTGGTTATTTATGCCTCATATAACGTACACTTATTCAGCCTGTTGTTCACTATTCTTTATTTATTTTAAATTGCCTTTCAAATGTCTATTCTTGGTGTTGGCTTTTATCAAATACATTTCCCCAAAAAATGCAACTTATACTCCAGTGCGACTTATATATGTTTTTTTCCTTCTTTATTATGCATTTTCGGCCGTTGCGACTTATACTCCGGAGCGACTTATACTCCGAAAAATACGGTAATTATAACTACACAATACAGAAACAAATAAAAGCATCAATAGGAAAACAAACAAACAACTTACAGTTCCAGAATAATAATTACCATATAAATATATAACCAAACAAAAATCATCCATAAGCAAACTAATTTACAGACTCAGATAAAATATTGCTTTCCTTTTAAAAACCTGTTTACTTTCAATGCCGGTGAGAGTTCGAGGCAGGTTATTCCAGAGCGATACAGATCTATAATTAAAAGATTTCCGCAAAGCATTCTTCCTGGGACGAGGGAGTACAAAATGCCCCTCACTAGACGCCCTGGTATTATGATTATGTATAGTGCTACTGTAAACTATTTGGGCCATGAGAAAAGCAGGAGTTTTACTTGCGGTTACTGATTTGAACAATATTAGAATATTAGCTGACAACCTGTTCTGCACTGTTAGCCAGGAAAGAGAAGCATGCATTTGGTTAACATTGATAACCGTGCATTTTTGCATTTTGGATGAACATTTTTTTCGATTTTTCTGTTTATCTGGAACAATTAAAACCCTGTTCGTTCTATTTCCTACAGAGCCCCTATATCAGTGGTTCTCAAACTTTTTTTTGTCATCCCCCACTTTGGACAAGGGGGAGTTTTCAAGCCCCACCTGCCCCCATCGCCCCAACAGAAAGCTAATGCCAAGCTTAACATTTTCAAATTTATTGAACATCAAGTAACATCAAGTTGTATACATTCAAACTCAATAACATAAAATAACATCAAGTTCAATAATAAATAAAATAACTGTGCAGCTGTGGTATAACTTGCATCAAGTTTAATATCAAATAAAATAACTTGCATCAAGTTCAATAATAAATAAAACAAAAGTGTTATAACTTGCATCAAGTTCAATAATAAATCAAATAAAAGTGTTAAAACTTGCATCAAGTTCAATAATAAATCAAAAAAAGTGTTATAACTTGCATCAAGTTCAATAATAAATCAAAAAAAGTGTTATAACTTGCATCAAGTTCAATAATAAATCAAATAAAAGTGTTATAACTTGCATCAAGTTCAATAATAAATCAAATAAAAGTGTTATAACTTGCATCAAGCTCAATAATAAATCAAATAACTTGCATCAAGTTCAATAATAAATAAAAATAAAAGTGCCACTTTGCAATCTTTGCAAAAAAAAAAGGAGCTAATGCATTTGGCAAGACAGGGCAAGTGAACATGAGTTTTACAGTACTCCAGCATTAGTGGCTGCAATGATCCTGTTTTGCACTGCACAGCTTTTCAAATCGGGGTGGCAGGTTTGACACTGCCACTGTTAAAACCTCATTGAGTTCGGGGCTGAGCTGCCTTGACGCGAGTGCTTCCCGGTGAATGACACAGTGTGTCCAATGCAAATTTGGCGCAACCCTCTTTATTAGAGCCTGCAGCCCGTTTCTTGACTTTGCCATGGTCTGTGCGCCATCAGAGCAAAAGCCCACAGTTTTCCCATTTAAGGTCGTGTTCTTTGAGGAAACTGTCCATTATCTTTAACAGCTCATCAGCAGTGGCTCTATTTTTTATGTATTTGCAAAACAGCAAATCCTCGCGCAGTGACTCGCCATTCACAAAGCTTCCGCTTAGCCCCGCCCCCATTAGTTACTGTTGCTATGTCTGTCAAACTTTCGCTCCTACCTAGGAATTTAAAGCCTACAGGGAAAATAAGTAATTTACATTTATTTATATAGCGGATTTCACAGACAGAATCACAAAGTGATTTACAGTATGTATAGAAAATGAAAGCATAGTAAAAAAAAAAATCTAAGAATATAATTGAAAAAAAAAAATTATTAAAGTGAAATTTCCTCCCGTTCCTCGCGCCCCACCTGTCATGTCTCTCTTCCTCACTAGTGGGGCGCGCCCCACACTTTGAGAAACGCTGCCCTAAAAGGACGGGGGAATTAAAAATAATAATAATAATAATAATTTTTTGTATTTTTTTTAGACATGTATCTCGTGCGCACAAGATACATTAAGACGAGAAACTTTTTATAAAGTTATAAGAAAAATAATTATAATTTATAATTTTTTGTATTTTTTTTTTTTTAGACATGTATCTCGTGCGCACGAGAAACTATCTCGTGCGCACAAGTTACAAGTCTAAAAAATAATAATAATAATAATAATAATTGAAAAAAAAAAATTATTATTAGTATTATTATTTTTTTAGACATGAATCTCATGCGCATGAGAAACTTTCTCGTGCGCACGAGAAACTTTTTATAAAGTTATAAAAAATATAATAATTTAGAATTGTTTTTTTTGTTGTTGTTTTTTAAGACATTTATCTCGTGCGCAGGAGAAACTATCTCGTGGGCACGAGAAACTATCTTGTGCGCAAAATATACATGTCTAAATTTTTTTTATTTTTTTAAAATAATTTTTTAAAATTTTTTATTTATAACTTTATAAAAAGTTTATTTTGTGCACAAGATAGTTATACATTTAATTAATTATACATTTAAAAAAAATGTTTTTAATAACTTTATAAAAAGTTTCTCGTGCGCACGAGATACATGTCTAAAAAAAAACAATTATACATATATTTAATTTTTTTTATAACTGTATAAAAAGTTTCTAGAGAGATACATGTCTAAAAAAATAAAAAATAACAAATAATATTTTTTTAAAAATCCCTCCATGTTAGGGGCTCTGTAGATTTTCATTAAAATATTGCCATAAAATTGAAAAAAAACGACAACAAAAACTTTGTGCCGCTATTTGTGTTTACCGCGTGACGTAGTACCACCTTCGGTGCACCAGGGGGCGCCAGATCGAAGGAAGCGGACTCTGGAAGTGGAACGCGGTCCGCTCAGCTCAGCTGACGTCCGCCATCTTGGCTCTGACGGCGGCAGACGACCGACGACGCCAAGTTGTGTTCGGCGGCTATGACGGAGCGGCGGGGGTCGCGTTTTTTGCCCACCGGTGCGACGGTTGTGATTAAGGGTAAGATAAACATTTAAAACACAATATAATCTGCGCTCGTCCCTCAGCTGTGCGACGGTGACGTCACCGTCTGACTGGCTAGCCAGTTAGCTCGCTGGCTAGCGCGTATTGACTTCGTTATCTGCGTCTTTTCGACGAGCAGCGTCACAGCACCGCAACACTGCATGTTTTGTGCTAAATTCCTACTGGTTCATGTTATGCAATAATCTCCGGTCAATTCGGCATGAACAAAAAACACGTACGTTGAGTTAAACGTCATATTAGTCAGTTACATCACCGGTCATGGAGGTACGTGACTGGGCGATTTGATTTACAATTCAACCGTTTTCTAACATTTATGTTGTGTATCTGCGCGCCGAAAAGAAGAACAACGTTTTGTTAACTTTAATAAACATTATTTGTGTGTATCAGTTTAGTTACCACTACGTGCTGAAGTGGTTACGTTAAATTGTCAAGATTTTAAACGGAGTTCTGAATTGGGTATGTGATGACGACGACTACTTGCAAATAGTTAACAGTTGGACTATTGGACATTTAATTTGTTTACTTTTTATTGCACAGTGGCAAACACCAGGAAGTAACCTCTTTCTCTTCAGGTGTTTCTGTCATGATGCCTACCTGCAAGTGTGACGTCACACCGTGACATCATCAGCGTTTTTCCCCATCCCCCACATGTCAGGGACGTTGTTTATCCTGCATTGACACGCTTGGACAGGAAGTGTCACCAAGCGCCATGATGATGATGATGCTGCTGCTGCTGCTCTGTGGTTTTTTTAGGTTTTGATTTTTGTGAGCTGGATGAGAAAATCGAAACCTAAAGAAAAAACAGCGCCGATGGCGGGTACGTCTTCTTCTGTGCCCAAAGACAGTCCACTTCCTGTGGATCTGGGAGGGTCACATGACACTTGTAATTACATTTGCTGTCCACTAAGGTAGTGTGTGTTTACTAAGGCTGGGCCGATAATACAATATCGGTGTATATATATTGCGATAAACATGTAATTGATACAATATAAAAATGCGTTCGATAAAATGTTTCATATTTATACAAAACCCAAAACCAGGGAAGTTGGCACGTTGTTGGAATCGTAAATAAAAGCCTATATTCAATTGAATAGACTAACAAGACAAGATACTTAACGTTGGAACTGGAAGACTTTATTTTTTGCAAAAATTAGCTCATTCGGAATTTGATGCCTGCAACATGCTTCAAAAAAGCTGGCACAAGTGGCAAAAAAGACTGATAAAGTTGAGGAATGCTCATCAAACACTTATTTGGAACATGCCACAGGTGAACAGGCTAATTGGGAACAGGTGGGTTCCATGATTGGGTATAAAAACAGTTACCATGAAAAGCTCAGTCATTCACAAACAAGGATGGGGCGAGGTTCACAACTTTGAACAAATGCATGAGCAAATTGTCCCAACAGTTTAAGAACAACATTTCTCAACGAGCTATTGCAAGGAATTTAGGCATTTCACCGTTTACAATCCGTAATATCATCAAAAGGTTCAGAGAATCTGGAGAAATCACTGCACGTAAGCGATGATATTACGGACCTCCGATTCCTCAGGCGGTACTGCATCAAAAAGCGACATCAGTGTGTAAAGGATATCACCACATTGGCTCAGGAACACTTCAGAAAACCACTGGCGGTAACTACAGTCGCTACATCTGTAAGTGCAAGTTAAAACTCTACTATGCAAAGCGAAAGCCATTTATCAACAACACCCAGACAGGCCGCCGGCTTCGCAGGGCCCGAGCTCATCTAAGATGGACTGATGCCAAGTGGAAAAGTGTTTGGTTCGAACATTAAATATCTTGTCTTTGCAGTCTATTCAATTGAATATACGTTGAAAAGGATTTGCAAATCATTGTATTCTGTTTTTATTTACCATTTACACAACGTGCCAACTTCACTGGTTTTGGGTTTGGTGTATACATATATATGTATATATATATGTATATGTATTGGTCAAAAGAAAGCGGAAGTTACGAAGCAAGGTTGGTTGCATGAACAAAGGCACACACGCTCTTGTAACTTATAAACAGGAAGGGATCACTGAGCAATGGGAGGGACACGTTAACAACCAATCACGTTGTGCCATCTTGTCATCTTGCTGTTGATTCTCTGCATTGAGTGGAAAAAGTAAGTAAAAAAATAAGTGCTGCATAGATATTTATGGATTTTTTTTAAACGGACCGTATTTATTAGCAGAGCTTACCTGTTTTCTTTTCAAACCAACAGGTAGGAACTAAAGTGCAGGACAGTGTAAATAAAATGAATGACAAAATATAACAAATGAGTGGCTTTGAAATAATAGTAATTTGGTCCAATAATATTTAAATAATTACAGCATAACATAAATTATTTTACATACTTAAGAATAACAGACAAATAAATATTACACAGCCGTCCGTAACTTCTAAACCTGCAAAAAAGTTATTCTCAGTTTTCTGAAAGGTTGCATTCTCCCACTTTATGAAGCATTTCTTACATATTCCTTATTTTTGTTATTAAGTGTTCAATGTGATTTCAGAATGTTGTTTATGTTGAGTGTTTTCCATGCTTGTGTTGACATTTCCTTTCCTTTCTGCCTTGATAAGAGGGGATTATAATCAGAGGAATGTTACATTTCAAATAAAAATGTTTACATTTAATATATTTTTATCCTGGTCCTTATTTTCTATAGGTCATAACATATATAAATAATTTGGCCCTCCGATGAGGGGGTGACTTGCCGGCCGAATGCAGCTGAGATAGGCTCCAGCACCCGCCGCGACCCCAAAAAGGACAAGCGGTAGAAAATGGATGGATGTATAAATAATTATCAATATAGACCCATAGTTTTTCAGCCATTTCGCCCAGACTTACTGGTGTTACCAAAATAAAATGCGCCTCCAAAGATTGCAGTGTGACGTGTTTTGTGCGCCCCCTGGCGGCCGCTTGCAAGTGCATCAGCTGACACTGGAAGATTGGGGGCGTGGCCTCATCACTTCTGTAGTCAGGTGCACAACGAGCCGGGTCAAAGGTCATATTGCCAGAGTCGTGAGAAAACTAACGAGACTGTGACAGGAAGTGGTTCTCGTTGCCCTCCTCCCCCCCTCACCCCTTGCCTGAGCTTATGACTTCAATTTTAAACCGCGGCTGGTTTCCATGGCAACGTGCAGTTTGGAGGGACTCGCTGACCGACGCTTCCTTTCGCACACAAAGACAAGAATGTGTGAATGGCGTCATTAAATCCTCATCCCTCAACTGCGCGCCGGACAAACACCCCCCGGGGGGTCACCTGGGGGACTGCCGGGGGGGTGGGGGGGGCGTGTGAGCGCCACCTGTCACTCACTCCACGTCACTCCATTTTCTAATTCAATGTCCCAGCATAACGTCTTGCAGCCACGTGACTTATGATGGACAGCGCGGCTCTGGCATAGCAACCGTTGCCACACGCAGGGAGCTCGCCGCTGCCCCCTGCCGGACAGGCAGAACGCGCCATGGGAAAAACCACGTGACGCGTGTCAAAAAGACAGGAAGCGGACCACATGTTTGGACAGATGTTCTGAGAACATCTGGACCTGATCTTCAGTCAGTGGGACAACACCTCTGAGAGGGTGGTCCTGTACCTGCCCCTCCCCCCCAAAAAAACCCTACACAAATCATTTTTTTGAGCGCTAAAGGGTTAAAACTCGAGATCACCTGACCCCGCCCCCTCGGACGAGACCCTGGGCTGCAGGACTTGATCACTGCACTCCAAAAACCCACTGGGACGGAACCGGGACCACTTCAGCTGTTTGATTGGCAGGCTTGTCATGCATCGGCCAGTGTGACGTCACCAGCGTCATGGAGGTTCCGCTGCTCCTGATGATGATGATGATGATGGTGGTGGTGATGACGTCACAGGTCAGTCCACCTTTTATTCTGCACAGTCAAAAAGTGTGTTGTTGTTGTGTAAATAAAGAGTAGAAGTGTTGCACATGTGCCACGTCAAAGACTGTGCGGGGTTTTTTTTATGTACTCTTCACTATGAGATTATTTTATTTCCCATGATGCACCTGGGACAAGTTCTGGGAAGTTTTTGAGGAGCATGTGGCTGTCCTCTTTGAATGGGGTGTCCACATTTTTTCCACTGAGGCCCGCACACTGAAAAAAAAAAAGCATGAAGGGGCCATTTTGATACTAATCATTACCATAATTCAGTGTTTGAGCTATTGTTTAGTGCAGTGGTTCTCAACCTGTACCCCCTCTGAACATTTTTTTCCTTCAAGTACCCCCTAATCAGAGCATTTTTGGTTGAAAAAAAAGAGATAAAGAAGTAAAATACAGCACTATGTCATCAGTTTCTGATTGATTAAATTGTATAACAGTGCAAAATATTGCTCATTTGTAGTGGTCTTTCTTCAACTATTTGGAAAAATAAAAAATAAAAATAAGTAAAAACTTGTTGAAAAATAAACAAGTGATTCAATTATAAATAAAGATGTCTACACATAGAAGTAATCATCAACTTAAAGTGTCCTCTTTAGGGATTGTAATAGAGATCCATCTGGATTCATGAACTTCATTCTAAACATTTCTTCACAAAAAAATACATCTTTAACATCAATATTTATGGAACTTGTCCACAAAAAATCTAGCTGTCAACACTGAATATTGCATTGTTGCATTTCTTTTCACAGTTCTTTTTGACAGACATTTTAGTGAGGGTCAAACCATCATGGCATGGGGGAAACTCTGGCTTTATGGTAATGAATGGAATAGCCTACTTGATTTGATGTTCAGTTTATGAACTTACATTCATATTTTGTTGAAGTATTATTCAATAAATATATTTATAAAGCATTTTTGAATTGTTGCTATTTTCAGAATATTTTAAAAAAATCTCACATACCCCTTGGCATACCTTCAAGTACCCCCAGGGGTACGCGTACCCCCATATGAGAACCACTGGTCTAGTGTGCCGTGGGAAATTATGCAACCTCACCTAAGTGGTCCAAAAAATATTTTTTTTGCAATTCAATAATTATAATCTGCAAATAATGTGCCGTTACTTAGCATACTTGCCAACCCTCCCGTTTTTAGCGGGAGAATCCCGGTATTCAGCGCCTCTCCCGACAACCTCCCGGCAGAGATTTTCTCCCGACAAACTCCCGGTATTCAGCCGGAGCTGGAGGCCACGCCCCCTTCAGCTCAATGCGGACCTGAGACTGAGTGGGGACAGCCTGTTCTCATGTCCGCTTTCCCACAATATAAACCACGCCCCCAACCGCCCCCCCCCCCCCACATCCGACCAAGCCACCCCCCGCCCCTACCCCCCACCTCCCGATATTGGAGGTCTCAAGGTTGGCAAGTATGTTACTTAGTGTCTTTGCTGTGTAGAGTTCGGCAGGGTAACCATGTAATACTCTTCCATATCAGTAGGTGGCAGCAGGTAGTTAATTGCTTTGCAAAAGTCGGAATGTGTCGGGTGAGACGAAGATGGTTTGTTGTGATCCCAATATGCAGGAGGCAGCGTGCAGGTAAAAAGATATGTAATGCTTAAACCAAAAATGAACAAAAGGAAAAGGCATTGAAGCATAGAGATGGCTATGTAAAATTGAACTGGCTACAGAGTAAACAGAAACAGAATGCTGGACGACAGCAAAAACTTAAGGCGTCCACAAAGTACATCCATACATGTCCACACAAAGAAGGATAACAACAACTTAAATAGCCTTGCTTGCTAACACAAATAAGGTGCGGGGAATAGCGCTCCAAGGAAGACATGAAACTGGTTACGGGAAAACACCAACAGAACAGGAAGGGCCCCCAAAATCACAGACAAAAACTAAAGCACTACACAGGAAAACACCAACAAACTCAAAATAAGGCACGACAACCTGGTGGAGTGTTATTTTTTTAACGTTTTCTGCTGGTGGTGTGCCTCCGGAATTATTTAATGAAAAAAACATGCTTTGCCTCAAAAAAGGTTGAAAAACACTGCCATAACTAATACAATAATTAAGCTCTGCTTCTTCCTACTCCTTTTCGAACATGTTGAAAAGAGAAACTGGAAATTGTGATGTATCATGTTGTATGCTTGCATGTTTGAAATAAACTCAAACTCAATATTGAGTGTAATTTTTAGGGCTCCCCTTAAATTTGGTCCCGGGGACCCCGAAGGGTCTCAGACTCAGCTATAAAAATGTGAAATATAAGTCATTCATTTTTATTATATTTTATTTTTAATTTTTTTAATCTCTAGATCAACTTTAAGGTCTGTTGATGTAAAGTGTTTTTTTTATTTTTTAAATGTTTTTTGCTTTTTTTGTTGAAACCCTGATTTTTTTATGGCTTGCAATATTTTCCATCCCAATTTTTTTTTAAAAGTGGGATATTTGATGTGAAGCAATTAGAGCCTTCATTAAATAAGTCAATAATTCATGACAACATTGATTATAATTCATTATTAGCGTTAAAGATCCCGGGGACCCAAAAGAGTCTTAGTCATCAAAGTGTTAAAAACAAGCCCAATACATACATTTTTTTTAAAACTTTAAACACAAAATATTTATATATCAAGTTCAAATCTTTTCGTTGACACAATTTTAATTTTGGGTGTTTTATTCCCTTGAAAACCCTGTTGTTTTAAAATAGCAAAAACACGAAATATGTAATATTTTTCCCCCAAAAAATGTCCAAAGTGGAATATTTGATGTAAAGTAATTGAAGTTTAAAAAATGTAAATAATTCATAACATTGTTTTTTAATTATTATAATTGTTTGAACAACGACAGTGTAGCTGCTGTTATAGCAACTATTCACTGATTTAACATTCAAATATAAACTGGAAGTAATACATATAAATACATTTAATTTAATAAATAATAACTGTGACGTGAATTTAGGTGATGCAAATTAGGGGAACATTTTTTTAGGGACATTTGTTAACTTCCGGGAAAAGGGACAAAGTAGGTGTGGCACTCAAAATGGTGGATGTCTGACGTGTTCAGAGAAGTGGTCAAAAGTGTTTCTTGTAAAGAAGATTTCTACCCAATTTGTTTCCCGAGAATCGATGTGGCCAATGAGGTAATTATTTGAGTAGTGTTTGAATTGTTGTGTTGTTTCAGGGAATGTATGTACGTTTCATTTAATGTAAAATAAAAATAAATGTACGTTCGAAACCAAGCATGAGTTGAGCTTTGAAGACACTTGAGGGGAGTAACAGTTAAAAAAATCTCACTAAAGGTCTTAGGGATCCAAAAGACCCATCAAATTGTGCAAAAATAAACCATATATCAATTTAAATTATTTTTTTTACTTTCGACGCTTAAATCAATGTCACCCGACTGGCAATTGAATAAAGAAATACATAAAAATAAAAAAAAAATAAAAAATATATATATACATTTTTAAATGTATTTTTCATTTATTTAGTTTTTTGTTCCCTTTTATGGTTCATTCTGATGTAGATCAGTCATACACACACTAGGTAGTACAATGTTGTATTTACATGTGAATGATGTCCTAATTTTTAATTGTAATTTTATTTACACTTTTATCAACAAAAATAAATTTCATCCTTGTTTTATGTGGGGGTTTTTTTTTATCAGCAATGTTAAATACTACAAAGGGAAAATTCTAAATATTGATATCACTTTCAAAGCATGGGGATATTAGACTACCTTACAGAATATTTACAGTAAAAACAAAAAAATATGTATATTTTTATATGTATTTACATTTATTTTTTTACTTTAAATTGACAGATTGACCTGATGTTGATCTCAAGATTTAAACGTTGGGGGGAAAAAAACAGAGAAAAAAATGTATATATATGACTCATTTTTAACACTAGTATGAGTGAGACCCTTTTGGATCCCCAAGAATTTTTGTTTTTTTTAAATGTCATTGCTCAAATATATATATATGTATATATATATATGTATATATATATATATATATATATATATATATATATATATATATATATATATATATATATATATATATATATATATATATATATATATATATATATTAGGGCTGCAACTAATGACTCATTTGATAATCGATTAATCTGTTGATTATTACTTCGATTAATCGATTAGTAATCGCATAAAAGAGACAAACTACATTTCTATCCTTTCCAGTATTTTATTGAAAAAAAAACAGCATACTGGCACCATACCTATTTTGATTATTGTTTCTCAGCTGTTTGTACATGTTGCAGTTCATAAATAAAGGTTTATAAAAATTTAAAAAATTAAAAATTAAAATTGCCTCTGCACATGCGCATAGCATAGATCCAACGAATCGATGACTAAATTAATCGCCAACTATTTTTATAATCGATTTTAATCGATTTAATCGATTAGTTGTTGCAGCCCTAATATATATATATATATATATATATATATATATATATATATATATATATATATATATATATATATATATATATATATATATATATATATATATATACTACACATTTTTTACTTTATATTGATAGATAGACCAGGGGCCGTACTTATCAAGCTTCTTAGAATGCCATTTTACACTTAAGTCCTGAGAATTTGCGAAATTTAGTCCTACTCTCAAACTTAAGAATAAAAGCTTTTTATCAACGTTCTTAAGTCTAAGAATCACTCCTACTCTCCACGATATTTAAGAGACCTTCAGAGGTGTCTTAAGTGGTTAGGAGTTGCCAGCAGGGGATGGCACTGAGGCGAGAGAGACGTGCGCGAACGTTCAGGGAACGGAACAATATTTTGTTTTTTTTGATGACGAGCAGCTGATCAAACGGTATCGTTTAGACAGAGCGGATATTATTTTTGTCACAGATTTAATACTTTTCGATTCCTTGTTGATTTCTGCATGTGTCTGCAGTGGGCTAGTATATATAGAGCCACCCACACCAGTTTCAAATTAGTTGCCTAATTAATTAATTGGAAAGAAAATGTTATGACAGTAGCGTATGTGTGTGGCTGTGAGGTGAGTGACGTCAGTGAGTGTGTGGGCGATAGAAGAGAGGGAGCGGTAGCGTGAGTGCCGGCGGGGACTAGTTTGTTTTGTATTATTTAGTAGTTTATTGTCAAAATATACACTCCCATTGTCCACTTAAATATTTCCAAGATATTTCTTTATTCTTAGACAAGGGATTCCCTTCCGTGATTGGTCATTTCTATGGACACAGAAATGACGTCACCTAAAATTCCGTTTACGGCACATAGTAATGTCGTAATTCAGCTCTGAGTGTGACACTTAAGATTCAGTCCTACACTTCGCTGAAAGTGTGAGTAAGACGCTTGATAACTAACTTTTAAGTGCAGCTTTCAGCGAATAATTTATTTACTCTTAAGTCAACTCTTAGCAGACTTCTTAGGAGTAATTCTAAGAAGCTTGATAAGTACGGCCCCTGATGTTTAGCTCAAGATTTAAGCGTTGGAAAAAAACTGAAAAAAATGTATATACAACTCATTTTTAACACTTGTATTTGGATCCCAAATAATTTAAGTGGGCTTTTCTTTTTTTACTGTCATTACTCAAAAAATAATGAATGAAAATGTCCACTTTGAAATTTTTTCGGGTGGATAATAGTGCACATTTGTGTTTTTGTGCCCTACTCAGTGGCCTAGTAGTTAGAGTGTCTGCCCTTAGATCGGTAGGTTGTGAGTTCAAACCCCGGCTGAGTCATACCAAAGACTATAACATTGGGACCTGTTACCTCCCTGCTTGGCACTCAGCATCAAGGGTTGGAATTAGGGAATACATCACCAAAAATAATTCCCAGGCGTGGGAGGGGATCAACAAGGAGATGGGTCAAATGCAGAGGACACGTTTCACCAGTGTGAGACAATCATTGGTACTTTAAACTTATAATAATAAATACATATATTTAGGGTATTTTTGGGAGGTAGGGAAAAACAAGTGTTTCTTAATATTTGTATTATTTTTTCCCTTTTAAATAAAGATATTAAATAAATACAATTATTGCCAATATTTCAGAATAATTCTTATCAATACAGTTATATTTCTCTAAATTTAAATTATACTGACCCACGTGATGGCTACCAGTGATTATTTCATTGCCAAAAAAAAAAGTATAATAAGGAGTCAGTCTTTTGAACAGCTCTTTTACAGAAACATCTCATCAAGATATGGCTCCCTTTAAAGAGCCCTAAATCCCACCTCTATCCTGTAGGGGGCAGCAGTGAGCAGTGGTTATGTCCATGCATGCTGCCCCCTGGTAGACCGCAGAGGAAGTTAAGTGTTAGAATCATTTCAACTTCGTGTTGAAATGAGTTCCCAGCGAGAAGACCAAAAGCTGTCTTTGAAACCTACCAAGAAGAAGGCTAGTAAAACTCCACTGTGTATGGGGGGAAGCAACATGAAGGTGTTTCTATTTTCTTTCATGTATTGTAATCAACAGAAATATATTGTTTTAACCCAAGGTCTACAAAGCGGAGAGAAGGCAGGATCTGCCCAATTTCCAGACGACCTCTTTTTGAACTTCCTTTTTGAACTGTTTTACGAACCTCTTTTTGAACTCTTTTACGACCTTTTCTGTGAACTGTTGTAATCAAAGGCGATGGCTGTTTACGACCTCGTTCCTTAGAAGCAGCTGTTGTCATGTGGTCAGAGAAAGTCCAAATAAAGGGGGAGGCGTACAATCTTTTGGCAGAGCGTAATGACACTGTACAAGGGTACAGATGTCCAAGCGTCTCTCCTCAAATTGAGCCAAATTCAATTCTGTCTGTTTAATTATTTGCTTCTTGTCTTGTTTAATAGATGTCATCAGTGTTTGAACCTGACATTGAGTTTTTAAAAAAAATGTTTTATCTTGCAGGTGTTTGGCGCCAACACGGCGGAGCGCCGCCATGACAGTTCGCTTCACAGAGTCAGCAAACGTTACACCATCAACCCTCTGGGACAAAAGTGGACGCACGTCAACATCACGTACAGGTGACGCTAGCGCCTGACGCGGCGTTCACGTTTGACCTTTGACCTGTGGTCTCCTGCAGGGTGGACAAGTTCCCCAACACGCTGAGTGTGGACGACACCAGGAAGGCCATCAGCATCGCCTTCGCCAAGTGGAGCGACGTGTCGCCGCTGAGCTTCGCGGAGGTCACCAACGCCAGCGCCGACATCGTCATCGGTAGGTAGCCGGGGGTGGGCGGGGCTAACGAGGACAGCCGGCGCGGTCTGACGTGCGCGTGTGCCAGGTTTCTACACCTTCAACCACTCTGACTGTTGGCATTCGCCGCTCCACCCGTGTTTCGACGGGCTGAATGGCGAGCTGGCGCACGCCTTCCTGCCGCCACGCGGAGAGATCCACTTTGACAACCACGAGTTCTGGATCCTGGGGAAGTCCAGGTTCAGCTGGAAACAAGGTAGTGTGACTTTGTCAGAAGCTTCTAGACCAGGGGTGTCCAAACTTTTTCCACTGAAAAATGTGAACATGATGGGGCCATTTTTATGTTTTTCACTTTCAAAACCATATCGATT
>NC_084740.1:39006972-39019472 GCF_033978785.1 Entelurus aequoreus
ACACGATTCGCGATTCAAACTAATTCTGGCAATGTATTATTTAGTATAATAATTGTAAGAAAACATTTTCAAAACAGGTTACCAGTTAGAAAAGCTATAAAAACAGATTTTTAAAAATGGATTCTTAAAAAAAAAATTGTTTTAACTTGTATTTTTTAAATAGATTTTGGGAAATTATGAATCGATTTAGAATTGGGATGACTTAACAGGATCAACAACACGATTCTTGAGTCAAACTAATTCATGCAATGTATCATTTGGTATAATAATTGTAATGAACATTTTTCAAAACAGGTTAAAAAGCTCAAAAACATATTTTTTAAAAATTAATTCCCACAAAAAAAAAGATAACAATTTTTTACATTGCGTTTTGAAATATATGAATCAGTTTAGAATCGGGATGAATAAACCTGATCAACAACACGATTCTCACAATGTATTATTTGGTATAACAATTGTAATAAAATGTAATAAAACTTTTTCAAAACAGGTTACAGGTTAGAAAATCTCCTAAAAACGTATTTTTAAAAATGGATTATCACTAAAAAAAAAAAAAAGAATATTTTTTTAATCGATTTTTAAAAAAGATGTATCAATTTAGAATGGGGATGAATAAACCCCATCGACAACATGATTCTCCATTTAATCTAGTTTTCGCAAAGTAGTATTTGGTATAATTACAATGAAACTTTTTCAAAACGGGTTACATGTTAGAAAAGCTATAAAAATGTATCTTCGAAAATTTATTTTTACATAAAAAATGTAACATTTTTGAAAATATTAATTTAGAATCGGGATGAATAAACAGGATCAACAACACGATTTGCGATTCAAACTAATTCTGGCAATGTATTATTTAGTATAATAATTGTAAGAAAACATTTTCAAAACAGGTTACCAGTTAGAAAAGCTATGAAAACGGATTTTTAAAAATGGATTCTTAAAAAAAATTATTGTTTTTAACTTTTATTTTTTTTATTGATTTTGGGAAATTATGAATCGATTTAGAATTGGGATGACTTAACAGGATCAACAACACGATTCTTGATTCAAACTAATTCTCGCAATGTATAATTTGGTATAATAATTGTAATGAAACTTTTTCAAAACAGGTTAAAAAGTGCATAAAAACATATTTAAAAAAATTAATTCCCATAAAAAAAAGATAATTTTTTACATTGCATTTTGAAATATATGAATCAGTTTAGAATCGGGATGAATAAACCTGATCAACAACACGATTCTCACAATGTATTATTTGGTATAACAATTGTAATAAAATGTAATAAAACTTTTTCAATACAGGTTACAGGTTAGAAAATCTCCTAAAAACGTATTTTTAAAAATGGATTATCACTAAAAAAAAAAAAAAGAATATTTTTTTAATCGATTTTTAAAAATGATGTATCAAGTTAGAATGGGGATGAATAAACCCCATCGACAACATGATTCTCCATTTAATCTAGTTTTCGCAATGTAGTATTTGGTATAATTACAATGAAACTTTTTCAAAACGGGTTACAGGTTAGAAAAGCTGTAAAAATGTATCTTCGAAAATTGATTCTTACATAAAAAATGTAACATTTTTGAAAATATTTAGAATCGGGATGAATAAACAGGATCAACAACACGATTCACACAATGTATTATTTGGTATAACAATTGTAATAAAATGTAATAAAACTTTTTCAAAACAGGTTACAGGTTAGAAAATCTCCTAAAAACGTATTTTTAAAAATGGATTATCACTAAAAAAAAAAAAGAATATTTTTTTAATAGATTTTTTAAAATGATGTATCAATTTAGAATGGGGATGAATGAACCCCATGGACAACATGATTCTCCATTTAATCTAGTTTTTGCAATGTAGTATTTGGTATAATTACAATGAAGCTTTTTCAAAACGGGTTACATGTTAGAAAAGCTGTAAAAATGTATCTTCGAAAATTGATTCTTATGTAAAAAATTTAACATTTTTGAAAATATTTAGAATCGGGATGAATAAACAGGATCAACAACACGATTCGCGATTCAAACTAATTCTGGCAATGTATTATTTAGTATAATAATTGTAAGAAAACATTTTCAAAACAGGTTACCAGTTAGAAAAGCTATAAAAACAGATTTTTAAAAATGAATTCTTAAAAAAAAACAAAAGTTTTAACTTGTATTTTTTTAATTGATTTTGGGAAATTATGAATCGATTTAGAATTGGGATGACTTAACAGGATCAACAACACGATTCTTGAGTCAAACTAATTCTCGCAATGTATAATTTGGTATAATAATTGTAATGAAACTTTTTCAAAACAGGTTAAAAAGTGCATAAAAACATATTTTAAAAAATTAATTCCCATAAAAAAAAGATAATTTTTTACATTGCATTTTGAAATATATGAATCAGTTTAGAATCGGGATGAATAAACCTGGGGCCGTACTTATCAAGCTTCTTAGAGTGCCATTTTACACTTAAGTCCTGAGAATTTGCGAAATTTAGTCCTACTCTCAAACTTAAGAATAAAAGCTTTTTATCAACGTTCTTAAGTATAAGAATCACTCCTACTCTCCACGATATTTAAGAGACCTTCAGAGGTGTCTTAAGTGGTTAGGAGTTGCCAGCAGGGGATGGCACTGAGGCGAGAGAGACGTGCGCGAACGTTCAGGGAGCGGAACAATGTTGTTGTTTTTTTTGATGACGAGCAGCTGATCAAACGGTATCGTTTAGACAGAGCGGATATTATTTTTGTCACAGACTTTTCGATTCCTTGTTGATTTCTGCATGTGTCTGCATTGGGCTAGTATATATAGAGCCACCCACACCAGTTTCAAATTAGTTGCCTAATTAATGAATTGAAAAGAAAATGTTATGACAGTAGCGTATGTGTGTGGCCGTGAGGTGAGTGACGTCAGTGAGTGTGTGGGCGATAGAAGAGAGGGAGCGGTAGCGTGAGTGCCGGCGGGGACTAGTTTGTTTTGTATTATTTTGTAGTTTATTGTCAAAATATACACTCCCCTTGTCCACTTAAATATTTCCAAGATATTTCTTTATTCTTAGACAACGGATTCCCTTCCGTGATTGGTCATTTCTATGGAGACAGAAATGACGTCACCTAAAATTCCGTTTACGGCACATAGTAATGTCGTAATTCAGCTCTGAGTGTGACACTTAAGATTCAGTCATACACTTCGCTGAAAGTGTGAGTAAGACGCTTGATAACTAACTTTTAAGTGCAGCTTTTAGCGAAGAATTTATTTACTCTTAAGTCAACTCTTAGCAGACTTCTTAGGAGTAATTCTAAGAAGCTTGATAAGTACGGCCCCTGATCAACAACACCATTCTCACAATGTATTATTTGGTATAACAATTGTAATAAAATGTAATAAAACTTTTTCAAAACAGGTTACAGTTAGAAAATCTCCTAAAAACGTATTTTTAAAAATGGATTATCACTATAAAAAAAAAAAGAATATTTTTTTAATCGATTTTTAAAAATGATGTATCAATTTAGAATGGGGATGAATAAACCCCATCGACAACATGATTCTCCATTTAATCTAGTTTTCGCAATGTAGTATTTGGTATAATTACAATGAAACTTTTTCAAAACGGGTTACAGGTTAGAAAAGCTGTAAAAATGTATCTTCGAAAATTGATTCTTACATAAAAAATTTAACATTTTTGAAAATATTTAGAATCGGGATGAATAAACAGGATCAACAACACGATTCTCACAATGTATTATTTGGTATAACAATTGTAATAAAATGTAATAAAACTTTTTCAAAACAGGTTACAGGTTAGAAAATCTCCTAAAAACGTATTTTTAAAAATGGATTATCACTAAAAAAAATATATATTTTTTTATTAGATTTTTTAAAATGATGTATCAATTTAGAATGGGGATGAATAAACCCCATGGACAACATGATTCTCCATTTAATCTAGTTTTTGCAATGTAGTATTTGGTATAATTACAATGAAGCTTTTTCAAAACGGGTTACATGTTAGAAAAGCTGTAAAAATGTATCTTCGAAAATTGATTCTTATGTAAAAAATGTAACATTTTTGAAAATATTTAGAATCAGGATGAATAAACAGGATCAACAACACGATTCGCGATTCAAACTAATTCTGGCAATGTATTATTTAGTATAATAATTGTAAGAAAACATTTTCAAAACAGGTTACCAGTTAGAAAAGCTATAAAAACAGATTTTTAAAAATGGATTCTTAAAAAAAAAAAAAAAATTTTAACTTGTATTTTTTTAATTGATTTTGGGAAATTATGAATCGATTTAGAATTGGGATGACTTAACAGGATCAACAACACGATTCTTGAGTCAAACTAATTCTTGCAATGTATAATTTGGTATAATAATTGTAATGAACATTTTTCAAAACAGGTTAAAAAGCTCAAAAACATATTTTTTAAAATTAATTCCCATAAAAAAAAAGATAATTTTTTACATTGCGTTTTGAAATATATGAATCAGTTTAGAATCGGGATGAATAAACCTGGGGCCGTACTTATCAAGCTTCTTAGAATTACTCCTAAGAAGTCTGCTAAGAGTTGACTTAAGAGTAAATAAATTCTTCGCTGAAAGCTGCACTTAAAAGTTAGTTATCAAGCGTCTTACTCACACTTTCAGCGAAGTGTAGGACTGAATCTTAAGTGTCACACTCAGAGCTGAATTACGACATTACTATGTGCCGTAAACGGAATTTTAGGTGACGTCATTTCTGTGTCCATAGAAATGACCAATCACGGAAGGGAATCCCTTGTCTAAGAATAAAGAAATATCTTAGAAATATTTAAGTGGACAATGGGAGTGTATATTTTGACAATAAACTACAAAATAATACAAAACAAACAAACAATATTGGCAATGAATCAAAAATAAATGTTTCCTTTTTGTTGCACTTTTCCTGCTTCCTGCTCCCAGACCGTAACAAAGAGGCAGGGGAGACACTTCTCCAGGATGTATGCTCGGGGCAACACCCTTCACTTTACCCGGCAGTGGGTCTCCACAGCGGACAACTTTAGAGTGAATGATGAGTCCGGCGATTAGTTGCAAATCTTGCTTTATTGATTGCTTGCACACAGCCAATCCAACACAAAACAAACTAGTCCCCGCTCACACTCACAATACCGCTCCCTCTCTTCTCTCGCCCACACACTCACTGACGTCACTCACCTCACATGCTGTAACCTAGCGCAGTGTTTTTCAACCACTGTGCATGTGCCGGGGCACACTAGTGTGCCGTGAGATACAGTCTGGTGTGCCGTGGGAGATTAAATTAAAGATTAAAGTACCAATTATTGTCACACACACACTAGATGTGGTGAAATTTGTCCTCTGATGATCTCATTTCACCTATTTGGGTTAAAAATAGTTTTTGCAAAGCAGTAATTATAATCTGCAAATGATGTGTTGTTGAGTGTCAGTGCTGTCTAGAGCTCGGCAGAGTAACCGTGTAATACTCTTCCATATCAGTAGGTGGCAGCCAGTAGCTAATTGCTTTGTAGATGTCGGAAACAGCGAGAGGCAGTGTGCAGGTAAAAAGGTGTCTAATGCTTAAACCAAAAATAAACAAAAGGTGAGTGCCCCTAAGAAAAGGCATTGAAGCTTAGGGAAGGCTGTGCATAACGAAACTAAAACTGAACTGGCTACAAAGTAAACAAAAACAGAACGCTGGACGACAGCAAAGACTTACTGTGGAGCAAAGACGGCGTCCACAAAGTACATCCGAACATGACATGACAATCAACAATGTCCCCACAGAGAAGGATAAAAACAACTGAAATATTCTTGACTGCTAAAACAAAGTAGATGCGGGAAATATCGCTCAAAGGAAGACATGAAACTGCTACAGGAAAATACCAAAAAAAGAGAAAAAGCCACCAAAATAGGAGCGCAAGACAAGAAGTAAAACACTACACACAGGAAAACCGCAATAAACTCCAAATAAGTCAGGGGGTGATGTCACAGGTGGTGACAGTACACCTACTTTGAGACAAGAGCTATAGTGATGCATGCTTGGTTATGGTTTGAATTCATATCCAACACTTGCGACAACGACTTTTTACTGTCAACTGAGTTTCGTTTTTTAATGATTTCTGCTGGTGGTGTGCCTCCGCATTTGTTCAACGCAAAAAGTGTGCCTTGGCTCAAAAAAGGTTGAAAAACACTGACCTAGCGTATGTGTGTGCCACACACATACGCTACTCTCATAACATTTTATTTCCAATTCATTAATTAGGCAACTAATTTGAAACTGGTGTGGGTGGCTCTATATATACTAGTCCACTGCAGCCACATGCAGAAATCAACAAGGAATCAAAAATTATTAAATCTGTGACAAAAATAATACCTGCTCTGTCTAAACGATACCGTTTGATCAGCTGCTCGTCATCAAACAAAGATGAACGTTCGCGCACGTCTCTCGCCTCAGTACCATCCCCTGCTGGCAACTCCTAACCACTTAAGACACCTCTGAAGGTCTCTTAAATATCGTGGAGAGTAGGAGTGATTCTTAGACTTAAGAACGTTGATAAAAAGCTTTTATTCTTAAGTTTGAGAGTAGGACTAAATTTCGCAAATTTTCAGGACTTAGAAGCTTGATAAGTACGGCCCCTGATCAACAACACGATTCTCACAATGTATTATTTGGTATAATAATTGTAATAAAATGTAATAAAACTTTTTTAAAACAGGTTGTAGGTTAGAAAAGCTCATAAAAACATATTTTTCAAAATTGATTCTCGTAAAAAAAAAATTAAAAAAATTTTTTAATCGATTTTTGAAAATTAGCTATCGTTTTAGAATCGGGATGAATAAACACGATTTTCGATTCAACCTAATTTTCACAATGTATTATTTGGTATCATAATTGTAACAACTGTATAATGAAACGTTTTAAAACAGGTTAGAAAAGCTCTTAAACATTTTCAAAATCTAATTCTCTTAAAAATATTTTTATTTTTTTAGAATTATTTTTTAAAATAATGAATCGATTCAGAATCGGGATGAATAAACAGGATCTACAACACGATTCCCGATTCAAATTAATTCTCAATGAATTTTTTGGTATAATAATTGTAATACAACTTTTCAAAACAGGTTACAGGTTAAAAAAGCTATAAAAATTTTTTTTTTTTAAATCGATGCTTATAAAAAAAGAAAACAATAAATTTTTTAAATCAATTTTTGGAAATTATGAATCGATTTAGAATTGGGATGAATAAACACGATCAACAATTTAAACTAATTCTCACACTGTATTTTTTGGTATATTTGTAATGAAACTTTTCAAAACAGGTTACAGGTTAGAAAAGCTATGAAAACGTTAAAAAAAATGGATGCTTATAATAAAAAATAATAAAAAATTTAAATCGATTTTTGAAAATTATGAATCGATTTACAATCGGGATGAATAAACAATTCTCGAGTCAAACTAAATCTCAATTTATTTTTTGGTATAATTGTAATACAACTTTTCAAAACAGGTTACAGGTTAGAAAAGCTATGAAAACGTTAAAAAAATGGATGCTTATAATAAATTTTAAAAAAAAAATTTAAATCGATTTTTGAAAATTATGAATCGATTTAGAATCGGGATGAATAAACACAATTCTCGAGTCAAACTAAATCTCAATGTATTTTTTGGTATAATTGTAATACAACTTTTCAAAACAGGTTACAAGTAAGAAAAGCTATGAAAATGTAATTATAAAAATAGATGCTTATAATAAAAAATAAATAAAATTAAATCGATTTTTGAAAATTACGAATCGATTTAGAATCGGGATGAATAGTGAAGTGAATTATATTTATATAGTGCTTTTCTCTAGTGACTCAATTAGCATTAGAAAAGCTATAAAATCGTCTTTAAAAAAAATGGATGCTTATAATAAAAAATAAATACATTTTAATCTATTTTTGAAAATTACGAATCGATTTAGAATCGGGATGAATAAACAATTCTCGAGTCAAATTAAATCTCAATGTATTTTTTGGTATAATTGTAAAACAACTTTTCAAAACAGGTTACAAGTTAGAAAAGCTATGAAAACATCTTTAAAAATGGATGCTTATAATTTAAAAAAAAAATTTTTCAATCGATTTTTGAAAATTATGAATCGACTTAGAATCACAATCAACAACACGATTCTTGAGTCAAAGTAATTCACAATGTATTTTTTGGTATAATTGTAAGAAAACTTCAAAACGGGTTACAGGTTAGAAAAGCTATAACATTTTTTTTTTTTTTTTTTAAATAAATGCTTATTAAAAAATTAAATAAAATACATTTTTGGAAATGAAGAATCGATTTAGAACAGAGATAATGAACACGATCAACTACACTATTCTCAATTCAAGCTAATTTAGGCAATGTATTATTTAGTATAATAATTATCATGGAAATTTTACAATACAACTTTTTCGTAACAGTTTACAGGCTAGAAAAGCTCCTAAAAATTTCTCTTTTAAAATTAATTCTTACAAAAAAAAAGTATTTAAAAAAAAATAATGCATTGATTTAGAATTGCGACGAATAAGAATCGCAATCTGAATGTGAATCGATGTTTTCGTGCACCCCCTACAGAGGACCGCGTTTTCTCGTGAGAAGTAACTGAGGTCACAAAAGTTAAAAAAAAAAAAAAATACTCGTTAGCACGTTAGCTTGGGAGCTACATCGTTGAAGTCATGTGACCTCATGTCTAGACTCTTTGCTACCTCCAAGTGTCAAATATTTACCTCTTCCCATCCGCTTTCACTTCCTTTATGAGCGAGGCCGGCAAACATTTGGTCGCCGTGGGAACGACCCGTCGTCATGGAGGCCTTTCTGTGCGCCTCTGCAACAATAAAACGAGGACAGACCAGAACTTTGGTCGTACGGAAGCAGGACAGTCAAGGTGTTACCATGGCAACGGGACCTATCTTGTCCCGTTTTTTTTGTGTGTGTAGATTTCCAGTCCATACATCGAACTAAAAGCGGCATGCTCAAACGTTGTGATGTCATCAAGCGTGGCGTGATGACGTCATCCCTGGAAAACGGGGTGGAGACGAGAACGTGGCGGCTGTGTTCAGGTGAAAACTTTATTGTCACTCTCAAACACACGCACATTCATTTTGTTCCTCGGAACACACAGACGCACTTTGACCCCGCCCCCTGTCTGGACTGATAAGGGGCCAATCAGAGGGGGCGGGGCTTAGGCACATGTAAACACAGGCACAAACAGTGACAAGGTCGGCGGCGGCGACACTTTGAATAAACACGAAGAGCGGGAGAGAGCATCTGTGCACGTGTGTTATAAGAAAAGATGTGTGTGTGTGTGTGTGTGTGTGTGTGTGTGTGTGTGTGTGTGTGTAGGGGGTGGGGGGTCGCAGGTCAAAGTTCAGGAATGTTTTGGTTGGTCAGCGAGTGTGATGACGTCATCACTACATGCCCATCCTGATGCTCTGGATGATCTGGAAAATGGCTGCGGACAAAAAAACAACATTTGTTTAATTGGTGATGGACTTTGTCAAGTTAGCTTGACATGGCACAGCTTGACATCACGGACAGGGCCAAGCCCCGCCCACATGTCGTCACAACACAAGGACGGGGCTTCTAGCATGCATGGACTAAGAAAAAAAAACATGTTTAAGAAACTTTCTAGGCTGGGAAATGTCAATGTGCGATGTATATCTGTCTGTCTTGTGTCATTTCCTGAGAACTTACCAGAACCGCAGACCACGAAGACGAAGAGCGCCAGCAGCCAAGGTCCGACACCTTTATCCTCAGTCAGGTTCCTCTGAAAGAAAAACAAGTCCCGTTGTCATGACAACGTCTTTGTGTTTTAACGTTCATCAATCGATTCTTTTCAATCGGCGAGGGAACATGATCTGCCCCATCTGGTACCGGTTTGACGGGTCGGACTCACATTAGACTTGGCCACGTTGCCCCGCTGAGTGATGTTCTTGCTGTGCTTCTCGTTCGCCATTCGGATCCTCTGCTTGGCCACCATCTTGTCTTCTCGTTGGGCCCACAAAGCCGCTGGTTAGTTGGCTAGTTAACTAGTTAGCTGGTGAGCTGCGTTTTGTTTTGTTTGTTTGGTCCTCTCGTCGCTGGAAGTGAGAACTCCTCTTGCCTTGTCGACGTACTCAAAAAGCTTAAAGCCCGCCCCCTTTACCGCAGCTTCCTGCGTCAAGTTAAAATGTGTCCCATTGCAACTTCCGGTATGTGCCTTCAAAATACGAAAGTGTTGTTCCAATGTAATGTTTTCTTAGATGATAGTGCGCATATAGTATAGTGGATGTTGTGTTAGTGGTCACCACGCAGCACGGGAATATAATTTCGATTCGTCAGCACATGTTTGTGTTTTCCACAGGGGACTTAATGGGACGTTTATTTTGGAAACAAGAAGTGGGAGTTGTCAAAAGAGATCGTCAATGACAAAATCACTTTTAAAAATAAAATAAATGTTTACTCAAATGACCTAATGGCTAGTGTGCTCTTTTTAAAAATATATCAATGAGGAATTAATCGACTTTGCACTTTTTATGTAAAATACGTGTCACAAAACCCGGGTTCAACGCTGACGTGGCACCGAACGACCCGCCTCCGGTGACGCATTTCCGGTCAAAGTCCTTTCCACTTCCGTCACACGTGAACATGGCGCCCCCAGTGCCGCTGTTAGCAGGTTGGTTTCCATTTTTCCATGTGGCTTCCTGTAGCGTTCACTTGCCACCATTTCTGTATAAAAATCCCCTCTATTGGTGTCCGGTCTCTATTTAAAACTCACACGAGTTTCCTACGTAGTCAAACAAACTCGTTAAACTTGTTTCTTTACATTTATTAATTGGTATCGGATCGATACCAACATTTCTGGTATCGCCCAACTGTATTCCCTTTCACGAACCTCATTCAAAAAAACCTTATTTGATTGACGCTTGATTGTGTGTTTCTTCTTCAGTGCGTGGATCAGGTGGAACGTCTCTGTTCTGTGGACCTCCATCATGCAAGGAGCACACCCCCTTCCACAGGTTACCTGGTCACCAATGACGTCATTGATGATGTCATCACCTTGCATCTCATTGTGTGTGTGTGTAACAGGGACAAAGCGGCGAGCAAGTGTGTGACATTCAGCAGAGACGGCGCGTTGTTCGCTTGGTGCAATGGACAAGTGTAACTATCTCTTGACTGGCTCAGAACCAAATAAGCTCTTTAAAGGCCTGCGCACCGACACGCTGTTGCAT
Organism: Entelurus aequoreus; assembly: GCF_033978785.1. Lineage (NCBI taxonomy): Eukaryota > Metazoa > Chordata > Actinopteri > Syngnathiformes > Syngnathidae > Entelurus > Entelurus aequoreus. The sequence continues at coordinate 39,018,217 of NC_084740.1, forward strand.
TTTCTCTTTTTGCTCCATCAGTGTCTCAGTGGTCAAAACGTCAGACGGCTCCCCGGTGGCAACCTTTGACCTTCCGAAGACCATCCTGCTGCAGTTTTCTCCTCTCGGCAGCATTCTGGTCACCTGGCAGCCATACACCAGTAAGACCCGACTAATGGAGTGCAGAACAAATTGACACATTATATATATAAAGGTCACATATATATTGAGGTTAATTTGTGTCTTTTATTCTGATAGCTTTTTTTTTGGACACTTATTTTTTTCCCTTTAAATTCTGTGAACTTAATTGTTTTTACATTATATTAGGCTGACTATTTTAATAAACAAAAACATTGGAGGGTTAAACATTCAGTCTGTGAAAATACAGTGCTTTTAAAATGTTAGTGTGTAAAAATACAGCATGAAAAAAATTAAGTGCAGAAATATTCTTTGCTTCAAAACTCAAGACCCACTTTCGGTAAACTCAGACTGAAGCAATAGATCCTGTCTCAGAAGGAGCCAATGAGTGCTGCATAACTTGCCTTTTGGTAAGACCCGTGCAATGTGACTGCTAACTTGGCTCCTTCTGAGACAGGATCCATTGCTCTCATCTCGACTTACGGGAAGTGGTTCTCGAGTTTTGAAGCAACGAATATTTCTGCACAGAATTTTTAAAACAATGTATTTTAACAAACTGAATTTTTAAACACGCAAATTTTGCTTACAGATTTTTATTCAATGAAATTGTCGACAAATTTGATAGGGGTGCACAAAAAAAGTTGATTCACATCCGAATTATGATTCTTATTAATCCTGATTATAAATTGAATCATATATTTTAAAAATAAATAAATATATATATTAAAAAACTGTATGTATATTTTTATAATATATATTTATATATATTTTTTAATATTCTGAATTTTTAAAAATTAAAATCAATATTTAAAAATCGTATATATATATATATTTTTCCCCCCGTAATTTAAAAAAATTGTGCTCACAGATTTTTATTCAATGCAATTGTCGACAAATTTGATAGAGGTGCACAAAAAAAATAGATTCACATCCGGTTTGCGATTCTTATTCATCCTGATTATAAATTGAATCATAATTTTCAAAAATTGATTTAAAAATGTATAAATAACAAAATAAGTATACATATATATATTTTTTTGTTTTTGTTTGTTTTAATATATATATATATATATATATATATATATATATATATATATATATATATATATATATATATATATATATATATATATATATAA
>NC_084740.1:39021972-39179472 GCF_033978785.1 Entelurus aequoreus
AAAGAAATACACTCTATACATTGCTAATGTGGTAAATGACTATTCTAGCTGCAAATGTCTGGTTGTTGGTGCAATATCTACATAGGTGTATAGAGGCCCATTTCCAGCAACTATCACTCCAGTGTTCTGATGGTACAATGTGTTTGCTCATTGGCTCAGAAGGCTAATTGATGATTAGAAAACCCTTGTGCAGTCATGTTCACACATCTGAAAACAGTTTAGCTTGTTACAGAAGCTACAAAACTGACCTTCCTTTGAGCAGATTGAGTTTCTGGAGCATCACATTTGTGGGGTCAATTAAACGCTCAAAATGGCCAGAAAAAGAGAACTTTCATCTGAAACTCGACAGTCTCTTCTTGTTCTTAGAAATGAAGGCTATTCCACAAAATTGTTTGGGTGACCCCAAACTTTTGAACGGTAGTGTATGTGCATGTTGGTCACTGACTTGAGTTACCTTCGTTGGCTACCAGATGGCCAACAAAATCAGACCGCTGGCTATTTGTATATGATATGGAAACACCGGGCTGGATCTGTCTCGTGGGCCACGTTGAAAATGTCGGCGGGCAGCACTTAGCCCACGAGCCGTAGTTTGGACACCCCTGCTCCAGATCAACTGCAGATTTATCCGTCTTTTATAAATAAATAAAAATGTTTTTTTTGTTGTTGTTTTATGCTCTTTCGTTATGGCAAACACACAAAATTTGCAATATTTTTTCTAAAAAATATAGGTTGATTGGCAACACTAAATGGTCCCTAGTGTGTGAATGTGAGTGTGAATGTTGTCTGTCTATCTGTGTTGGCCCTGTGATGAGGTGGCGACTTGTCCAGGGCCGCCTTCCGCCCGAATGCAGCTGAGATAGACTCCAGCACCCCTGGCAACCCCGAAAGGGACAAGCGGTAGAAAATGGATGGATGGATTTCAAAATTGAATTTTTGATGTTAAATAATTGGAGCCTTGAATAAGTCAATAAGTCATAAAACATTGATTTTGATTCATTATTATTTTTTGAATAATGCCTACACTGCAAAAAGTCAGTGTTCAAAAACAAGAAATAATTAAATCTGCAAGCAGCGTTGGTCGGGTCCGCATTTTGGCAGGTGCTAGTCCTAGGTGTCCCAATACTTTTGTCCAGTGGTAGTCCTGAGTGAGACCTACATAGAGGTTTTTGTTTCGTGTCTCTACGATATTCGTACTGGGAGTTAGAGGAAGTTGTGTCTGTGTTTTTTTCCTAGGTGCTGCGGCACAGTGGTTCTTTTCTTTGAAGGCTCGTAAGATCAAAACCGTAGCACTTATTAAAACGCTTTCGCCAACTTTTAATCAGAAGGGTTCAATCTCTCTCCTGTAGTAGTTTGAAGCCAAAACGACAACGCGCTCAGAGGAGATAATGTTTGATGTTTGGTGACCGCTTTTTAAAAAAAAATCGTTTTGAAGTGGGGATATCAAACTTCCTGTTGATTTTTGCTGAAGGATTTCAATCTATGAAATGTAGGTCTAAGTGAGACCTACATAGAGGTTTTTGTTTCATGTCTCTAAAACGTTCCTACCGGAAGTTACAAGCAGTTTTGTCTGTGTTTTCCTCTGAGAAGCAGTTTTGTCTCTGTTTTATTCAAAAATTGCGCTAGAGCGCAATTTTGAGTTTTGGGGTTCGGTTTTTTTTATATCGCAATTTCCACCAGTCCCAATGTGTGTAAAAATTTTGGTGAGTTTTGAAGTATTTTAAGGGGGTCAAATTACAGCTCAAAGAGGCAAAAATGAGTGTTTTTAGTCATTTTTTGTGTTGAAGGGGAAATTACCAACTTCCTGTTGGTTTTTGCCCGAGGATGTGAAATTATGAATTGTAGCTCTAAGTGAGACCTACATACAGGTTTTTGTTTTATGTCTCTACGATCTTCCTAGTGGGAGTTACAGGCAGTTTGTTTTTGTTTTTTTCCTAGGGGGCGCTAGAGCGCAATTTTGATTTTTGGGGTTTGGTTTTTTTACTAAAGTGTGCTGTCCCAGTTTTTCTGTGTGTGTATAAAATTTGGTGAGTTTTGAAGCGTGTTAAGGGGGGCAAAGTAGTGCGCAAAGCTGCGGAATAATAATCAACCTTACAATTTCAATAGGTTCCTTTATACAGGGTACATGCGAACCCTAATAATAATAATAAACCTTACAAATTCAATAGTGTCCTTTGTCCATGTACAAAGGACTCCCTGTGGGAGTCCTTTATACAGGGTACAGGCGGACCCTAATAACACAAAAATGAGCGGTATTTTATTTGAACTAAGCAAAATTATCTGCCAAAGAACAAGAAAATTTGGCTTGTCAAGACTTTCCAAAACAAGTCAAATTAGCTAACCTCAATGAACCCAAAAATACCTTAAAATAAGTATATTGTCACTAATAACAAGTGCACGTTTCTTGGTAGAAGAAAAAAAAATAGACTTCTTTGCTCAATATGTTGAAATATATTCTTAAATTAAGTAAATGCTAGTGCCATTATCTTGACATAATGATATGCGCTCGGCATTACATTTCTTCAAACCAGCAAACTTATACTAAAAACTAATTTATTGTTCTTAATGGAAAGGCAACAAGGCAACCGCTTGTTACTCTCGGAGTCTACTAGCCGCTCAGGCAAATCGTATGGTTTAAAAATGCATTTTTCCATCGACAACATGACATCATCGCGCCAAGTGCGTGCTCTGTCAGTCAATTAGTGCGCATATATACAGCCCGGCCCCCGGCCACTTTTTTTTTAATTGTAATTTTGAAGAATTTATCTGAATGTGCATGAACTATTTCTGTTCAAAATTGTTAGAAATGTCACATGTTAAATGTTTAAATATTAACTGTCAGTTTACTGTACTGTGCCAACTGTACTACTATATGAGTACGTGTTTTCTATTGTTTCATTGAAAATAAAACAGCAAAGACCATTTGGCTGTCATCTGTTTTAATTATGAGACACAATTGTGTCAAAATCATGATTTTTTTTTTCATGCTTGAAATAAATATATAATAAAGTAGTTTTATACTGACACAGCTGATATTGTAGTTTCAAGCATGTTTTACTCAATATAGTTAATCAAATCTCAGCAACAAGTTTTAATACCTTGCTGAGATAATTTAGGACCAAAAACACTTAAAACAAGTAAAACATTCTAACATAAAATCTGCTTAGTGAGAAGAATTATCTTATTAGACAGAAAATAAGCAAATGTCACCCTTATTTGAGATATTTAATCTTACTTAGATTTCAGTTTTTACAGTGTAGTGTGTCTTTTTAGAGTCAACATTGTAACATTTTCCCATTACATTTTTCCTGTTTGCTATTTTATTCCACTTCTTTGTTTTGTTTTGTTTTTTTAATAATATTTTTGAGGATGTGCTGCAGGCTGTTAAAAAATGTAATAATGAAATATTAAATGCCTCACTTATTAAGTGCCACACTTTGGACACACCTGATGTAGTCCAGGAATCGCCTTCCATGTTAGCTACTTCTCTTTGTTTTTAATGTCTATTTTCTATTTTCTGCTGGATTTACTCTCTATTTTATGCTGCAGCTGTCACATATACTGTAATATTGTACATGGTAATTGTTATATATTGTATATATGATAGACATAATATATCAGTATATATAATATACTGTACATATATTATGTAAATATAACATATATATGTTATATTTTATATCGCTATATTTAGTCTATTTATACCTGCATTGTCCTTTCCATCCTTGCACTTTCCATCATTGTAACTGAGCTACTGTGTGGAACAATTTCCTTTGTGGATCATTAAAGTTTGTCTAAGTCTAAGTATTAACCATGCTAGTGTAGCGAGCATGCTAATAAACGTCCACCAGGTACGTGCCTGACGGTCAACTGTTTTTCTTGTCAGACGCCATCGCCAACAAGCTTCACATGCAGAAGGTGACAGACTTTGCGCTCTCGCCAGGCAGCCAGCCCAGCAAGGTGAGGAATCCAACGCTCTCTCCCTAGAATTCCAGTCTCATCCTTCGCCGTCTTCTTCCCGTTTGCTCCTCCAGGTGGCCATCTATGTCCAGGGAAGCAAAGGCGCGCCATCATTTGTTCGCCTGTACCAGTACCCGGCGCTGGGCGGCCCCGGCGCGGCGCTAGCCAACAAGAGCTTCTTTAAGGCGGATCGGGTCAGCTTGCTGTGGAACAAGAAAGGTAGGACATGCCGACTTAGGATGATTTGTGGTCAAAAAACAAAAAAACGTGTTGTTCAGATGACGCTGGGGACGAGAGTGGCTTGCTACTGATCCGCCCGCCTCACTTTCCCTACATAAGATGACAAGAATCACCAGTATAACAGGATTACACTGCAAAAAGTCAGTGTTCAAAAACAAGAAAAAATATGAGGGGTATTTTATTTGAACTAAGAAAAATTATCTGCCAATAGAACAAGAAAATTTGGCTTGTCAAGACTTTCCAAAACAAGTAAAATTAGCTAACCTCAATGAACCCAAAAATACCTTAAAATAAGTATATTCTCACGAATAACAACTGTACGCATTTTCTCTTGTTTCATTGAAAATAAAACAGTAAAGTCCATTTGGCTGACATCTGTTTTAATATGAGACACAATTGTGTCAAAGTCATGATTTAGTTTTTACATGCTTACAATAAGAAAGTATTACTTTAAAAAAAGTAGTTTTATGCTTGTGAGTAGAGGTGTCCGATAATATCGGCCGATAAATGCTTTAAAATGTAATATCGGAAATTATCGGTATCGTTTTTTAAATTTTTTTTTATTAAATCAACATAAAAAAACACAAGATACACTTACAATTAGTGCACCAACCCAAAAAAACTCCTTCCCCCATTTACACTCATTCACACAAAAGGGTTGTTTCCTTCTGTTATTAATATTCGGGTTCCTACTGTCAAGACTAGGTCTTTGGCGTGGTTTGCTCTCCCGTGGTGCAAAAGAATTGGAACGGACGTGGCGTGCAGGTAAAGACATATTTAATTATTACTATAAACTCAAACAAAAGGTACAAACAAAAAGCGCTCACAGCGGAGGTAAAAAACTTGACTAGAAAAACAAAGGGCGCGCACAATGGCGGAGAACTATGAACATTAAACAAACAAAAACTTACGTGACAAGAGATGAAACAAGAACTAACGTGACAAGGAACTGTGGACATGGCATGAATGGGTGATGTCGCCAGGACGAACAACAGAAACAGAAAAGCCTATATAGTGACATGAAAAGTGAAAACAGGTGCGTGACTAACTGTGAACAGGTGCATGACATGACTGTGAAAACGTGAGACAGGTGTGTGTGAGTCCAAACGTGGAACAGGTGAAACTAATGGTTGCTATGGTGACAAACAAAACCAGGAAGTGAAACCAGGAACTAAGGAAATGTCCAAAAAACAAAACAGCACATGGCCAAACAAAAACATGAACACAGACATGACAGAACCCCCCCCTTACGGACAGATCCCAGATGTCCAAAAACAAAAAACAGGATCAAGAGTCATGGGAGGGGGGGAGGGGGACATGGCGGTGGGTCGCCAGACCAGGTGTCCCCGAATCCACCGGGGCAGAGTCAGGTGGCGGCGGCGGGTAGACCGCCGCTGAACCTGACGAGGTGGGCGACCTGGGAATGGCCACATTCGTGGCAGACGAGGAGGTCGGCGCACCTGGCGTGGCGGACGCCCATGGAAAGGCCACATCCTTGGCCGACGAGGAGGTGGGCGCGTTGTCGTGGCAGGCGGCGAAGCTTGGCGTGGTGCGTCAGGCGGCGAAGCTTGGCGTGGTGCGTCAGGCGGCGAAGCTTGGCGTGGCGGGTCTTGACGAGGGTCTTGGTCTTGGCGTGGGTCTTGGTCTTGGTCTTGGCGAGGGTCTGGGTCTTGGTCTTGGACTTGGTCTTGGACTTGGCGTGGTTGGTCTTGGTCTTGGCGTAGTTGGTCTTGGACTTGGTCTTGGTGTGGCGGTGCTTGGACTTGGTCTTGGTTTGGGTCACTTGGCGGGTCTTGGTCTTGGTCACTTGGCGGGTCTTGGTCTTGGTCACTTGGCGGGTCTTGGTCACTTGGCGGGTCTTGGTCTTGGTCACTTGGCGGTTCTTGGTCACTTGGCGGTTCTTGGTCACTTGGCGGTTCTTGGTCTTGGTCACTTGGCGGTTCTTGGTCTTGGTCACTTGGCGGTTCTTGGTCTTGGTCACTTGGCGGGTCTTGGTCTTGGCTTTGGTCTTGGCGTGGGGCAGCCACGGGCGGCACTTGGCGGCGTGGGGCAGCCACGGGCGGCACTTGGCGGCGTGGGGCAGCCACGGGCGGCACTTGGCGGCGTGGGGCAGCCACGGGCGGCACTTGGCGGCGTGGTGAAGCTGCGACTGGCGGCACTTGGCGGCGTGGGGCAGCCACGGGCGGCACTTGGCGGCGTGGTGAAGCTGCAACAGGCGGCGCTTGGCGTGGAGCAGGTACTGGCGGCGCTTGGCGTGGAGCAGGTACTGGTGGCGCTTGGCGTGGAGCAGGTACTGGTGGCGCTTGGCGTGGAGCAGGTACTGGTGGTGGGGGTCGTGCTGGTGGCTGTGGCTTGGCAGGTCGAAAGACAGGTGGTGGTGGTCGTGCTGGAGGCTGTGGCTTGGCGTGACGATGCTGAGCCACCCCACCTGAACAATTCCCAGCCCTAGCCCCCCCCTCAAGGAGCGGATACCAGACGCGCTCCCCGCGGTCTGGAACCGTCTTTTGGGGTGGGCGGAGGGGGTTCAGGAGGAGGGCAGAATCCTCCCCTCTAAATTGTCCAAAATGTCTTTCTTTACCCCCCACCTGGGCTTTTGTGGGTGAAAAAAAAATTTCTGACTTGGGCGTGGCATGAGTCCTGGGGGGCGGGGCATGGAATTTGGGTGGCTTGGATTGAACCGGTAAAGAATTTGGGAAAACAATCTCCAGGTCTGTGGAGTGCTCCTTGAGCTGCCAGGCTGGCTGATTTCCATTTCCGCCCGGAGGGGGAGGAGCCTGCAGGAGCGCAGCGTGCTGTCCGCTCACCTTCCCTGACATCCTCGGTCTGGAGCGCCGCTTCCGGGACAGGGATGACGTGCCAACGTCCCCGGGCCAAAGGGAGCTGATCGGCACCAGTTTGCCGGTCGGACCCCACATGAGATCCCTGCGCTCCATGGGGGAATGGCGGAGTGTCTCTTCCTCCATCGCGCGGAGGACCTCCCACGTTGCCTCGTCAAAATGGTCCAAATTTTTTGCGGGAGAGCTCTTAAGCTGGCGACATCTGTCAAGACTAGGTCTTTGGCGTGGTTTGCTCTCCCGTGGTGCAAAAGAATTGGAACGGACGTGGCGTGCAGGTAAAGACATATTTAATTATTACTATAAACTCAAACAAAAGGTACAAACAAAAAGCGCTCACAGCGGAGGTAAAAAACTTGACTAGAAAAACAAAGGGCGCGCACAATGGCGGAGAACTATGAACATTAAACAAACAAAAACTTACGTGACAAGAGATGAAACAAGAACTAACGTGACAAGGAACTGTGGACATGGCATGAATGGGTGATGTCGCCAGGACGAACAACAGAAACAGAAAAGCCTATATAGTGACATGAAAAGTGAAAACAGGTGCGTGACTAACTGTGAACAGGTGCATGACATGACTGTGAAAACGTGAGACAGGTGTGTGTGAGTCCAAACGTGGAACAGGTGAAACTAATGGTTGCTATGGTGACAAACAAAACCAGGAAGTGAAACCAGGAACTAAGGAAATGTCCAAAAAACAAAACAGCACATGGCCAAACAAAAACATGAACACAGACATGACACCTACATTATATATCAATATATATCAATACAGTCTGCAAGGGATACAGTCCGTAAGCACACATGATTGTGCGTGCTGCTGGTCATTAATTACTAGTTTCTATGTAACTGTTTTTATATTGTTTTACTTTCTTTTTTATTCAAGATTTTATTTTATTTTATTAATTTGTTTAAAAAGGACCTTATCTTCACCATACCTGGTTGTCCAAGTTAGGCATAATAATGTGTTAATTCCACGACTGTATATATCGGTATAGGTTGATATCGGTAATTAAAGAGTTGGACAATATCGTAATATCGCATATCGGCAAAAAGCCATTATCGGACATCCCTACTTGTGAGTGTTGATGACACAGCTTTGCAACAGTTGATATTCTAGTTTCAAGCATGTTTTACTCAATATAGGTCATCAAATCTCAGCAACAAGCTGTAATATCTTACTGAGATCATTTAGGACCAAAACCCTTAAAACAAGTAAAACACTAACATAAAATCTGCTTAGTGAGAAGAATTATCTTATCAGACAGAAAATAAGCAAATATCACCCTTATTTGAGATATTTAATCTTACTTAGATTTCAGTTTTTGCAATGTACCATATGTTCCTGGCTATAGATGCCACACCCACTAAATTTTAGAAGAAAAAAATATTATATAAGCTGCAGATATATGTACCGGTACGAAAAATTATGTAAATGTTCATACCTTAATTGTTTCCAAACAGTGTCTGTAACACGGCAGTAAAAAAAAATTTTTTTTTGTCATGAAGAAATACAATCATGTGTGCTTACGGACTGTATCCCTTGCAGACTGTATTGATCTATATTGATATATAATGTAGGAACCAGAATATTAATAACAGAAAGAAACAACCCTTTTGTGTGAATGAGTGTAAATGGGGGAGGGAGGTTTTTTGGGTTGGTGCACTAATTGTAAGTGTATCTTGTGTTTTTTATGTTGATTTAAAAAAATATATATATATACACTACCATTCAAAAGTTTGGGGTCACATTGAAATGTCCTTATTTGTGAAGGAAAAGCACTGTACTTTTCAATGAAGATAACTTTAAACTAGTCTTAACTTTAAAGAAATACACTCTATACATTGCTAATGTGGTAAATGACTATTCTAGCTGCAAATGTCTGCTTTTTGGTGCAATATCTACATAGGTGTATAGAGGCCCATTTCCAGCAACTATCACTCCAGTGTTCTAATGGTACAATGTGTTTGCTCATTGGCTCAGAAGACTAATTGATGATTAGAAAACCCTTGTGCAATCATGTTCACACATCTGAAAACAGTTTAGCTCGTTACAGAAGCTACAAAACTGACCTTCCTTTGAGCAGATTGAGTTTCTGGAGCATCACATTTGTGGGGTCAATTAAACGCTCAAAATGGCCAGAAAAAGAGAACTTTCATCTGAAACTCGACAGTCTCTTCTTGTTCTTAGAAATGAAGGCTATTCCACAAAATTGTTTGGGTGACCCCAAACTTTTGAACGGTAGTGTATATATTTTTTTTAATTTCTTGTGCGGCCCGGTCCTAATCGATCCACGGACCGGTATCAGCCCACGGCCCGGTGGTTGGGGAACACTGGTCTACATAACATGTAATGGTGGTTCTTTGGTCAAAATGTTGTCACAGACTACAAAGGCGGACTTCCGGTACCTCAACAGGTACCGGAAGGTAAGAAAAGTTGCTTTTGCATAATATTGCGAAACAAAACGCCAGGTAATGTCTTACCTTATACACACAATAATAACACTCGTATGTTTAATGCGCCAACGATCCGTCAAGCGGTGCGGCTTCATAGCTTACCAAATTCGTGCTAAAACATTCTGATAGATTTTTGAGCGCTGTGTGTAATGTTCTATATTTTCAATGGAACATATAAAATGTTGGTGTTGTTTACTTGAGTCATATTGCCATCATAGTGCAGTCTACACGTATCTCTTATGTTTGACTGGTCACTAGGGGTGTAGCGGTACCTGTATTTGTATTGAACCATTTCGGTACGGGGGGTTCGGTTCGGAGGTGTACCGAACGAGTTGCCACACGGACATATGAAGTAGCGTACCGCACGTTGTGTAAACAATGCACACCGAGGCACAACACACAGCATGCTAGCAGCGACCGGGCTAGGACAACATGTAAAAGCCAGAGCTGGAAGACCCTCCTGCCTCGTTAAGATCTCCCATTTGGGAACACTTTGGCTGTGCGATACAACAATGGAGGACGGAGGTTTGTCGACATTGTTCAGCAGCTGCTTCTGACAACACGTCAAACATGCTAACCCATTTGAAGCGCCACCACCGCATTCAAGCAGCCTCTCCTCGGCGAGTCAGGCAGGGCTAAAGCAATAACAAATGTTTTCATAGCAGCAGATTTAAGTCCATATTGCATTAAAAACTAGATTTTGACCCACTTCTATGGTGGAAGACCAATAAGCCCATATATCCTCTTACTGCCAAGTTAGCCATGCTGGGGGGGGAAGAAAAGTTAATCTGAGGCTGAGTTGACTTGAAACTGTTTAATGTTGCACTTTTTATATGTAGAAGAAAAGTTTCGTCATTTTATTTAATCTGAGCAACCACTTGAGGCAGTTTAATGTTGATTAACGTGGACCCCGACTTAAACAAGTTGACAAACTTATTGGGGTGTTACCATTTAGTGGTCAATTGTACGGAATATGTACTGTACTGTGCAATCTACTAATAAAAGTCTCAATCAATAAATCAAAAAAAGCACTTTATATGTAGAAAGGTTTTGCTAAGAAACCATTCTGAGCCTTATCTTATTTAGTTTTTATTTTATATACGTTGACCACATTAACCTCACACCACAATTTATGTTGTGAGGGGACCCCTCTTGGTTGGCCTATTGCATCAAAGTAAACACCATCAGGGTTCCTCGTCAAATCGAAGGAGCCCTTTACACTCCTCCGAGATAAAACATGACGGCGTCGGCGGGGAGTTAGAGTGGCAGCTGAGACAGGAGTTACAAGGGGAGTTAATTTGGTACCCACTAGAGTGAGTGGGGTCACCAGTCTAACCATAGCACAAAGCCCCATGGATAACTTTGGAATTCTAATGTACAATCTGTGCTTCCCACAACACCAGAATAAGTCAGCTCGTGCCTAAGGGCCTATCCTAGAGCCATCTATCAGTGTGGTGCACCAGTAATGGTTGATGTCACCCAATTTGTTGGGGGACGGAGAGGGTCCTGTAATTTGAAAACGCGTGTAATTCAGCTTTTGGGCCACAAAGGGAAGAAGTCGGGTGGCATTGTCAACAGAAGGGTACACATGTCAGTCAACTTAAAAGGGGCGGGGTAAGTGTGGGAAAAGGGACGTCCAGCGGAAGAAGCAACACAGTCACCCAGGTTTTGGCATCCACCTGAGCCACAGGTTGTCTGCACCCGCTCCTAAGGTCAAAGGTCAAAGTTACCAGGCCTTCGGTGGTGATGTCATTAGCACGCACGGATGTGAGCCTTTGAAACACCACCGAGGTGGGGTGGTACTTTAGGTGCTACAGAGGGTGTAGAGGTAGTTAACGCCCTCTCAAGGACATTAATTTTAATAATTCCTTTAGCGTCTGTATCAGTCAGGTCAAGCCCCAAAACAACATAAAAGGGAAGATGGGCACAACTTACCAGAGTATGTTGTCTGCATCCGACACCAATGGTTCAGGGTTGAGTCGTAACAAATATAGAGGTTATTACCACGGTAATAGCTATTGTGTCCCCCGTAATTAATCACACTGCACAGGTCAAAAAATAAGTCTTGCTATCCCCTTTGACCCAGTCTATTTAAAGTCCGCTGTATGTTCTTAGACACTTGTCAGTCACTGTCGTCAGGAAGGATGAACTGAGACACAAAGACAGTAGAACACGCCCAAGGGATAAACGGGGATAAACATCAAACTTTTCACTTAATGTAACGACACAGATAGTTATGCTGCAAACAAGCAAGAAAAACTAAGAAACATTTAGCATACTGGATTGGTCTCACACAAGGATATACAATATAGAAGTTGAAAAGAGTAATGTAGGTAGAAAATCTCTCTCGTCTCCTGGGCTGAGGGGCAGATGTTGTGGCGATGTCAGCAATGACATCCGCTGGTAATCTGTCAGGTTCTTCAGCTGTAGTGCGGAGGGAGAGGTGGTACCAGGTGTCCCCTCCACCAGCCAGTCGAAGGGCGTGGGACGTCCGTTCCACGACCTTGAAGGGACCAGTCCACCTGAGCTCCGTCCACTTGCGTTTGATGACCTTGATCTTGACCCTCTCAGCGGGCGGAAGGGAATCTGTACAGAAGAACTGGCACACAAATTCTGCAATTTTTTGTGTAAAATACAATTTTGGTTTTACGCTGAGTCCTCCTTCCATGGGGGGCTGCTGGTCCTGTGAATGGCTGACCTGTATGCAACTCATAGGGTGAAAAACTCAAAGGGCGGTAAAACAGTTTTATTCACGGACCTTCGAATGATCATTAACGCTAATTGCAACATGTCAATCCAATTAAATTTGGTCTGTGCACAGATTTTAGCCAATTAGTTTTTTATGTTCTGGTCCATCCTTTCAACCTTGCCTTGGGACTCAGGATGGTACCCCAAACCTGTGTTCTAGTCCGAAAGCCTTTTCGACCAAGGCTAAGTGAGTATTTTTTTAATGGTTGCCGTTGTCTGACCTAATCTTTTTGGGGAAACCATGTCGGGGTACTAGGTCATTCACAAGTCATTTAATTACTGATATTGCATCCTCTTTTGAGGTTGTTGTTGCTTCCGGCCAACCACTGTGATTGTCAACACAAGTCAGTACGTACCTTTTCCCTTGTACCGTATTGATCCTATCAGTGAAGTCAAAGACTATACATGGTTCACCCTCACCTCCTCCATTTTCTAAATTTGATCTATTAAACTACTATCGATGTGTAAAATCGTTATTTTCAAATTAAAATTAGTTATAACTTCTTACCCACGGGAAAAACGTTAAAACTATGGAATGTGTCAGAGTCGGATGATTGTCGATTTTGTTCCAAGGAGTCTGTATCCACCCTCACTCACCCCCTTCTGTTTCTGAAAAAAGGACTGTGTTAGTCATACTATCACTTTCAGAAACATCTCAGAAAAAGGTCAGCTAATAGTCAAGTAGCGGAGGACAGGTCATGTTTGAGGTCAATGATTGTCTCTTTAGCCTCTATGGTCCACTGGGGGGTAGTGTTAGGGTAGGGGACCCCTTAGCACTATCACAATTAACTCAAACTCAACTAAACCCTAGCTTTTATGTAACTTATTCAATATGGTGAAAGTAACAAATATGCTTATATTTATATTGTCACCAATACTAGAAAAATACTACCCTTGTGGCGAATGCTTTAGCAATAGTATTTTGAAATTTTACCACACCTGGTAGCCCCAATAATTCATTAAGTCAAGCTCATGTTGTAGAAAGTTGAATGATGCGGACACGTTTGTTACTGAATACTTTCTATCAGACTTCTGCCATGGTAACTTTGTGTATGTAATGAGCAACTATAATTATTTGATATGCTTAAATGTGTAATGTGTCGTTTTAGCTCAGCTGTTGTGTAGCTGCTAGCTCCTCGTAGCCTACAGGTGTCTAAAGTGCAGCCCATAGTTATGTGTTTAACATAACCATGGGCTAAACCTAAACAATTGAAAATGTGGTATTTGGGTGTCGGTGTAATGTTTGGCAGCTACGCCGTGTCTTATCATTGGACCTAAGTTCTTTGGTTTTGTAGGCGAGACAGAGAGCAAGGGAACAATGTGGGACACAATTGTGTCCATCTTATACCATGCTAGCTGTTGCAAAGATCAGGTCAACATGAGCAGCCACACCTTGAGTTCCAACATATATAAATAATCATAACATATGGCGAGTCGGGTGGCAGAACACACGGAAGCATCTCAGCCAGTCAGGGTTTTCACCGTTAGAGCCATTCCTGTTGTTTCAGGCTGTGGTATGCTTGGTAGTGGTGTCGCAGCTGGGTGGTTCAGCTGTCAGGTAACACCAGGAATGTTCCTTCTTTGCGATTTGAATGTCAGGGTACAGTCTGTAAAGGAGGTCCAGCAATCTGAACCGGAAGTGGTTTGGTGACAGTTAACCTTCTTGTGACCCCAGCGAAGCCTTCGACCTTTAAAGAGGAAGCACACAGTTTTTTTGGTACCTCTGCATTCAGAATCGAATGGGTGGCTGATAAAATTGTCCGTTGACACTCATGTCCAGCAGGGGTCCTGTCGGTACTTCCTGCTGCGGCTCCTGATGTGGGCGTCCTCTTACACGCCTTCGTGTTCGTTTGTTGGCACGACGGAACCTTTCCTGTTCGGAAATGTTCGGACAGTCACTACTCCAGTGACCAGGCTGGTCACAGCCGAAACAGTGTCTACCCCAGACCGGCTTTGAAGCATCGTGTTGTCCACCACCCGAGTCCAACCGCACGTCTGTTGAGGATTCTTTCCTCCACCTGTTGGAACTCAAAAGCAAGGTCACCCACTGCTGAATATACCCTAGCTGATCTTTGACCTTTTGGTTCTTTTAACCTTTTATCTTCAGCGATCTGTAATTTAAGTAGTCGTTTCCTTGTTGCTCTGTCATTAGCCCTATTTTGCATGGGATGAATAAAATGTCCTGCCATATATTGTTTTTGGCACCGTGTATATCAGGGTTAACTTTGTCCAAAGTGTTTGGCCAAAGGTTCCCTCCCGGAGGTACAGGTGGGAAACAAGGTCAACAATGGCTTGCATGTATGCATCGGCAAGAGACTTATATTAAAGTAGGCCCCTATAATTGTCATGTGTCAAAAATGTCTGGTGTGCACCGCCCTCTGCTGGAGGAAAATGGTCAGACTTGCAAAATAAGGGGTTAATACTTTCTCTTTTAACGTTGATGTTCCAAGTAATTTAATGTTCAGTGAATGTATAGGATAGGCCGATGTCGTTGTGGCTTGTACAGCCCTTTGAGACACTTGTGATTTAGGGCTATATAGATAAACATTGATGGATTGATTGATTGATGGTTGATGGTTGATGGTTGATGGTTGATAATATGACCAAAATGAACTTATTTCATTTATTCATTCATTTTCTATCGCACTCATAGTTTTATTCCATTTTGCATCTATCTATTCCTATTGATTTCTTCCCATTTCACTCAAACAACTAAACAAACAAATAAACAAACTTGCAGCTAACCACAATCAACAGCATACCATTTACGAATACCTTCATTTGTCACTTTCTCATCTTTCTTTCACTTTCGTTTTCCTTTACAAACAACCTCCTGTTCCCTAACTCTTCCTTACACTTCACACAATGTTTCTATTTTCTGTTGTCCTAGAAACCATTCACGTAACGTAAGGTTATAAACATCCTTTTCCCCTATTGTTAATGTCATTTGTCAAAAATGTCTGCTGTAGGAAAATGGACAGACGTGTAGAAGGGGTTAATTTTCGGAGGCAAGATCAATCTTAGAGGAGGTGTGTTAATACCTCCTTCTCTTGTCACTGGAGTAGGGGGCGGTGTCAGTCAAAGTCTGGGTGGGTCGTTTGAATTGTCTTGCGCATGCGCGGCAGACAAAAAAAACAATCAGTTCATTCTGTCATTAATCATCGTTTCTTTTGCTGCATTTCGTTTTTCCACGTAATCCCCGTTTACTTTTATCATACGCCAAACTCTTAAATTCTCTCCCTGAGTGTTCCATTTTCACCAGCGCACACACACACACACACACACACACACACACACACACACACACGAGCGCGCGTAAGCACTCCCACTCACACACACTCACCCTCAGCAGCACACTCTCTGCGTTTCACTTTACCATAAAACTTCCAGTTACTTTTTTTAATTTATTTTTTATTTTATTTTACCAGACGTTTGAGTTCACGACTTTTCGAGTATTGTAAACTCCCTCTTAACCCTTTCAAGGAACGTTCTCCTTTTTTTTTCTCTTTTTTTTTTTTTTCTCTACCTGCTAGTTCCATTGTCGACAACCGTCCATTCAATTGATCATTGAACGGTAGCCAATCATCACATTTTGCCCCGCCGCCATCACATTTCTGTTTGTCACACTCCAAGGCCATTGTGTCTATATTTTCTTAATTCTAGTGCCCTCAACGCAAAGGGATCTTTCAACCCGGTTCCTTAGTTTTAGTGTCTTATCACACTGGGATCTATCAACCCGCTTCCTTAGTTTTAGTGTCTTATCACACTGGGATCTATCAACCCGCTTCTTTAGTTTTAGTGTCTTATCACACTGGGATCTATCAACCCGCTTCTTTAGTTTTAGTGTCTTATCACACTGGGATCTATCACCCCGTTGCTCTTTTAGGCGGCGACCAACTACCCAGGGTGAGCCACACCCAACTATTAGTTCACTCGTCAATGAAACTGCCCGTCACGGTAATCGAGACACAATGCCGTGAGTTGACCACTTATTTACAATTTTAATGCAATGGCAGGCTCGGCAAAAATGCAATCAATCTATCGAAATCACAGCTCTGCGTCTGGGGTACAATATAGTGTTTGACTTACAGACTTCAGGACAGACTCCTAACGCAGATTTTATCTAAAAAGAAAGGTTCTGCTCACCTTGAATTGGCCAATTGAGTCTGTCCAGAAGATTGCAAGAAGTCATCGATCAACAGCGTGCCATCCTGGACGAGCCCCCAAATTGTTGCGTCGACAGCTCTTCCTCCCAAGGAAGTCAAAGTCTGCTGTCCACTCCCAAGTTCTTTTAATGGCAAATAGGCTGATGTTAAATTGACCACCAAAAGCAGTAGTTGGTATTTCGTTGTTTATTGTCAAAGCTTTGGCAATAATGAGACCAATCCAGCACCCAAGCGTTCCCTAGCCCGGTCCAGATCGGTCTGCCTTCCTCTCACTCTTCCTGTGTCTTCCACCCTCTTGTTTTGTCTACCGCTTGCATTCCAGAAGCTTCAAGGCCTCAAACACACAGTCAACCTTTTACTAACCAGACAATTTGGAAAAGCACTAGCTGTTTTGTAATATGACTACGGAAGTAAAAAATAACACAAAATATGGATATATGGAAAATATCTCGTTCCATCAATATGTACACTACCGTTCAAAAGTTTGGGGTCACCCAAACAATTTTGTGGAATAGCCTTCATTTCTAAGAACAAGAATAGACTGTCGAGTTTCAGATGAAAGTTCTCTTTTTCTGGCCATTTTGAGCGTTTAATTGACCCCACAAATGTGATGCTCCAGAAACTCAATCTGCTCAAAGGAAGGTCAGTTTTGTAGCTTCTGTAACGAGCTAAACTGTTTTCAGATGTGTGAACATGATTACACAAGGGTTTTCTAATCATCAATTAGCCTTCTGAGCCAATGAGCAAACACATTGTACCATTAGAACACTGGAGTGATAGTTGCTGGAAATGGGCCTTCATACACCTATTTAGATATTGCACCAAAAACCAGACATTTGCAGCTAGAATAGTCATTTACCACATTAGCAATGTATAGAGTGTATTTCTTTAAAGTTAAGACTAGTTTAAAGTTATCTTCATTAAAATGTACAGTGCTTTTCCTTAAAAAATAAGGACATTTCAATGTGACCCCAAACTTTTGAACGCTAGTGTATGTTATGCCATTGTTTACAAATTTGGTAAATAAATAACCAAAAAATGTATATTTTGTTTTCTTTCTGTACCGAAAATGAACCGAACCGTGACCTCTATACCGAGGTATGTACCGAACCGAAATTTTTGTGTACCGTTACACCCCTTCTGGTCACACTTATCATTACACCACGTACCAAATAAAATTGCTTCGAGGTCGGTAATCAAAACCAGAATTATTCCGTACATTAGGCGCACCAGGTTTAAGGCGCACTGTAGAATTTTGAAGGGGAAAAAAGGATTTTAGGTGCGCTTTATAGTCTGGAAAATACTGTACTACAATGGGGGATTAATGACCAACAGTTGAATAAAGTGATCACCATGTACAGGCCCGGCCCTAACCAATCTGGCGCCCTAGGCAAGATTTTAGGTGGCGCCCCCCCACATCGGCAGTGAAGTGTATATACTCACAAGAAACCGAATAGCTTTGTCTTTGACCTTTTTTTTTTACTTAAAGAAAGAAAATTAACAATCACAATAGTTAACAAGATAAAAAAAAATATGAATAAATAAATGAATACAAAAAATAAAAAATGAATATATGAAATACAATATTTTTTACATATACATACATACATAAACACAAAATAAAACGTGTCAACAAGTTGCAAAAAAATATAAAAAATACAATATAAATAAGGCACTGCACAAAACAACATATCAAACCAGTATGACTTTAACAACTATATTACAAAAAAAGGGGATCCTACAGAGTTCTCTATTTGTGCTTTTTAATATTGCATTAATTTTGCGTAAGGTTGTAACAAATAATATTTCTATTAAATAGGCTTTACTTTGCATTTTAATTAACGTGGGATTATTTTTTGTATTTAAAAATAATAGTACCAACTTTTTTTTTTTTTTTTCTCCAACATTTGTGGCACTGGCGTGGCGCCCCCTGATGGATGGCGCCCTTAGCATTTGCCTATACGGCCTATGCCACGGGCCGGCCCTGACCATGTAAACCTACAACATCTCTATTACCTGCTGCTAACCTTGGCCATTCAACAAGAGTTGCCACCATCTTTATGCCGTAGTTCCGGTCTCACTGCTGACGTCACAAATGCTGTGGAAGCGCACTGCCCTGTTTTTTTTCCTATTTCACGGTAGGGCTGGGCGATATACTCGATATATCGCGGGTTTGTCTCTGTGCGATATAGAAAATGACTATATCGTGATATACGAGCATATATTCTCACGCAGTTGCTTTTAGCTGCGTGCATTAAACTGCATGCGTTTCTCACTCTTTCTTGTCTCTCCTTCTCACAGACTTAAAACAAGCGCACCTTCTTACACACGTCACGTGTGCAACGTCACACGCTCCCGCGGAGCGGAAGCGACATGGTAACATTAGCTGTGATGCTAACGGAGTGGTGCGAGTGGTAATAGGAGAGAGAGAAGGTGTGAATCTGGTAACAAATGGAGGAAGAATTAATTACCAAGAAAAACAGCACGGGGTCCATCGTCTCGCGGTGGTTTGGCTTCAAACGGGAATATGTCGAACAATTATGCGGCAAAAGCGTTGCTACTACCATTAGCAGCACTGCTAATGTGTAGCATCATTTGAAAAGTCACCCGCTAGAGCAGGGGTCCCCAAACTTTTTGACTCGGGGGCCGCATTGGGTTAAAAAAATTTGGCCGGGGGCCAGGCTGTGTATATATATATTAACATATATATATATATATATATTAATATATATATATATATATATATATATATATATATATATATATACAGTATATATATACATATATACATTGTCTTTATAATCCGTTTTGTCATTTATCATCAATTAACATTGATGTTCATCAACATTTAACATTGTCATCTTATCGGTGGAAAAATTCATTTTTAGACAATATGATTTGCCTGAGCAAATAGGAGACACCAAGAGTAACAAGCGGTAGAAAATGGATTAGAAAGGAAAGATTAAAAATATATATATATTTATATATATATATATACTTTTTTTTTACTTGGGACGTCCTGTGGGCCGGATTTTGGATGCTGGGGGCCGGATCTGGCCCGCGAGCCGTAGTTTGGGGACCCCTGCGCTAGAGAATGAAGAGTGCTTGAAACTCCGCATGTCAACATCTCCGTTCGGTGCCACACCAACAAAATGCCGAAGCAACCATTTCCACATCAACACCGTATGACATATACTATTTGATATGCACATACTTGCCAACCCTCCCGAATTTTCCGGGAGACTCCCGAATTTCAGTGCCTCTCCCGAAAATCTCCCGGGGCATCCATTCTCCGGAATTTCTCCCGATTTCCAGCCGGACTTAAGGCACGCCCCCTCTAGGTCCGTGCGGACCTGAGTGAGGACAACCGTTGGCCAACCAAAAAGTTACCTTTTGGTTGGCCAACGGTTTACGTTGTATTGCGCACCCAGGTGTGGGAGTCGGTTCTGAAGTATGAAGTAAAGAGACGTAACTTCATCACCTCGCCTGGTTATTGACTCCAACCCAGAATATTACACTGCCCATACCTATGCTCCTTCAAAGGCTGTGCTACTGGCTGCAAAGCATTGCACTTTCAAATACAACAATGAGTAGAGAGGAGTGTTATGTTGTGTAAATGTGTAGATAAATGAACACTGAAATTCAAGTATTTATTTTATTTATATGTATGTATATATATATATATATATATATATATATATATATATATATATATATATATATATATATATATATATATATAATAAAATACATATTTCAGTGTTTCCCACACATTCATTCATGTTGATGTAGATGCCCATATAGGCTGTTCAGATTTACTTTACAAAAGAGAAGTGTAGGATACTTCTCTTGTTGCCTTATTTGTATTTGACCACTACTGTTTTCTGTTTATTTGTTACTGACTGTGGCAGGACACCTCTGCCTCTGTTTCACTTTATGTTGCTGGTAAATAATATGGTTGTAGTAGTAGGCTAAAGCTAAATTATTTAGTATGCACTAATTAAAGGGGCAGAGCTTTAAGAGACATTTTAGCTTTTATATTTTATAAGATATATTTTTTGTAAGAACCACAATTAATAAATATATTTCAGTGAATAACTTATTGTTCAAATCTGTATATAAATATGTACATAAAGTGTTGTAATTATATTGTAAAATGGATGGATGGCTGGATGGATGGACGTTTAAACAAAACTGTTATTATTAATTAGTAAGTATACATTTTTTGAGCCTTTTTAGAGAAAATCATATCATTGTAGTAAATTATGCAAATTACTCGATGATGTAATGGCGACCACGCCCATAGCCACGCCCCCACCGCCACAGGTATCTTGGCAGTTTATGGGAAACACTGTATTTATATATAGCTAGAATTCACTGAAAGTCAAGTATTTATTTTATTTATATATATATATATATATATATATATATATATATATATATATATATATATATATATATATATATATATATATATATATATATATATATAAAATAAATACTTGACTTTCAGTGAATTCTAGCTATATATAAATACAGTGTTTTAAAGTATTTTATACATATATATATATATATATATATATATATATATATATATATATATATATAAAATACTTTAATTTAAGTGAATTCTAGCTATGAATATACTCCTCCCCCTTAACCCCGACCCCCCCAAATCTCCCGAATTTGGAGGTCTCAAGGTTGGCAAGTATGGATATGCAGCTCATTTTTATGTGACACTTATTGAAATAGTGACATCATGCACAAAAGTGCACTTTATTTGTTTTAAACTATTGTAGTGGTGTTCTGTACAAAAAGTGCACTTTAATTTAGTGTTGTTTTGATATGTCATCTTAGTGACTACATGCACAAAAGTGCACTTATAGCTTGTTTTAAAATGTCTCTGACAATCTTGCACTTTCTGTTTTGGAAATGACATGAATGTTTGTGCCACTGCTTAATAACTGTTTAATAAATACACTTTTGCTAAATTACATAGTTGTGATTTCCCTCTCTGCATGAACGTTTAAAATGAGCATATATTCATGCAGTATGAAGAGGAATGTTTTAATGTAGACACATAGAATCATCACACTGCTGTAATTATATGCATCAAGTGTTCATCCAAGGCTAAGGCAAAATATGGAGATATATATCGTGTATCGTGACATGGCCTAAAAATATCGAGATATTAATAAAAGGCCATATCGCCCAGCCCTATTACACGGGAAGTATGTCGTATTTTCAAAAGCATATGTGAGAGTTGGCGCTAGCTAGAACCACCGCTGCAGGCAGTCAAAGCGACAACACGGCTGACATCTCCTCCCCTTGCGCCGCAGCCTCGGCCTTGTTGGTGACGGCGAGCACGGAGGTGGATAAAAGCGGCGCTTCCTACTACGGAGAGCAGATGCTGCACTACCTGGCTGTCAACGGCGAGACGGCGCAGGTTCCGCTAGGTGAGCGCGCCCACCCACACATGACGTTCCTCTCCCATTGTTCGCCCCCCCCCCCGTCAACTTCCGTGGTCTCTGAGGCAGCTAAGAACGGGCCCATCTACGACGCGGCGTGGAGTCCAAACTCTTGTGAGTTCTGCGTGGTGTACGGATTCATGCCGGCCAAGGCCACCGTCTTCAACCTCAAGTGTGACCCCGTCTTTGACTTTGGGACGGGACCTCGCAACGCCGCCTACTACAGGTGAATGTAACTTCTTGAGTGTAGCTGGTGCAACTTCCTCCTGCTCAGACGGGTCTGACCGGTTGGCGGGTCCAGTCCGCAGGGTCACATCCTGGTCCTTGCCGGCTTTGGAAACCTGCGAGGCCAGATGGAGGTCTGGGACGCCAAGAAGTACAAACAGGTGAGGACGACTGGCGTTGTTGTTAGTGCCCCGCCCCCCCACCTGTGTGGAATTGTTGAAAAGTTTAAAAGTACCCCGCCATTGTTTTTTGCTGTTTTTGTTTGTGCCGTTACACTTGGGAAGTTATTCCAAAATACTTTTTATTAGGGATGTCCGATAATATCGGCCTGCCGATATTATCGGCCGATAAATGCGTTAAAATGTAATATCGGAAATTATCGGTATCGTTTTTTTTATTATCTGTATCGTTTTTTTTATTTTTATTTTTTTTTGTTTTTTTTTATTAAATCAACATAAAAAACACAAGATACACTTACAATTAGTGCACCAACCCAAAAAACCTCCCTCCCCCCATTTCTTTCTGTTATCAATATTCTGGTTCCTACATTATATATCAATAGATAGATAGATAGTACTTTATTGATTCCTTCAGGAGAGTTCCCTCAGGAAAATTAAAATTATATATATCAATACAGTCTGCAAGGGATAAATGTGGGCTCTGTACCGAGGATGTCGTTGTGGCTTGTGCAGCCCTTTGAGACACTTGTGATTTAGGGCTATATAAATAAACATTGATTGATTGATTGAAGGGATACAGTCTGTAAGCACACATGATTGTGCGTGCTGCTGGTCCACTAATAGTACTAACCTTTAACAGTTAATTTTACTCATTTTCATTAATTACTAGTTTCTATGTATCTGTTTTTATATTGTTTTACTTTCTTTTTTATTCAAGAAAATGTTTTTAATTTAGTTATCTTATTTTATTATTATTTTTAAAAAGTACCTTATCTTCACCATACATGGTTGTCCAAATTAGGCATAATAATGTGTTAATTCCACGACTGCATATATCGGTTGATATCGGTATCGGTTGATATCGGTATCGGTAATTAAAGAGTTGGACAATATCGGATATCGGCAAAAAGCCATTATCGGACATCCCTACTTTTTATCATTAGTCACGTCATCCACCTTGTCAAAACCCTCCCCAAAATGTTTTGGTTAACTATTATGTAATCGCCTCACCTCTAAATCGCAGTTCTTTTTCATCCCGATTCTATTTTATTTTATTTTTTTGTCCTGTCCAGCTTCTCAGGCAAATCATATAGTTGATGTAGATGCCCATATCGGCTGTTCAGATTTACTTTACAAAAGAGAAGTGTAGGATACTTCTCTTGTCGCCTTATTTGTATTTGACTTCATTAAATGTATTTATATTATCATTTGAGGCAGCCGGGCCGGAGCGGGAGGGGATAGAAAGAGAAAAAAAAGGAAGACAAGAGGGGGATTAGACAGAGAGACAAAAACAACAACAGCAAACACAACAACAACAACAATAAGGCAACATCAGCAAATACGACATGTAAAAATATGATGGTAAAAGTGATAGCAAATAAGCAGTTAGCGAAAATAATACAGAAATGACAATGAGCATTATTACACTACAAATGGAGCAATACAAATACCAATAGAAATAGCGCTATTGATAATGAACTATACCAATAATTTACCTCTATTATCAACAAATGCAACAATACATATACGTAATGATAGCTACAGATACGAAAGAATGCAGACAAATGGAGGGGAAGAAAGAGAAGCAACCTATATTAACCTTGTAGATTGTTATAGTAACAATAGGTTAAGCTTTGTCAGTGTACCATGTGTTCATCCCGATTCTAAATCGAGTCACAATTTTCAAAAATCGATTAGAAAAAAATGTAATTAAAGGAAAAAAAGTTGTTTTTATTTTTAGATAAGAATCCGTTCAAAAAAAAAAAAGTAAACCCTGTCAATGCAACAATAAATAATTATTATACTAATATATAATAAAATAATTCTATTTAAAATAAAACATTACGAGAATCAGTTTGATTTGAAAATCAATTCTGAATTGAATCATCACTCTAGGAATCGTAATCAGATCATTAAGTGTCCAACGATTCACACTCCTACTGTTATAGTTTTTATGTTATTAACGTGTTATTATTAATCACCATAACATAAAACCTATGATAGTTAGTAGGAGTGTAAATCTTGGAAGTTATTCAAAAATACTTTTTCAGATTCGTCTCATCATCCACCTTGTCAAAACCCTCCCCGAAACGTGTTGGTTAACTATTGGGAGTGTACAGAAAATCGCCTCACCGCTAAATCGCAATTCTTATTCATCCCGATTCTAAATCGAGACTCAATTTTCAAAAATGGATTTGAAAAGAATAAACTTAAAGGAAAAAAGTTGTTTTTATTTTTAGATAAAATTCTGTTTAAAAAATATATATTTTTAAGCCATATTCATGCGACAAGAAATAATAATTATATAATATATAATTTAAAAAATACTATTTAAAATAAAACATTACGAGAATCAGTTTGATTTGAAAATCAATTCTGAATCGAATCATCTCTCTAGGAATCGTAATCGGATCGTTAGGTGTCCAAAGATTCACACTCTTACTAACTACTATAGTTTTTTGTTATTATTCATCACCATAACATAAAAACTATAGTAGTTAGTAGGAGTGTGAATCTTTGGACACCTTACGCTTCCATCCGATTCCTAGAGTGATGATTCGGTTCAGAATTGATTTTCGATTCAAACTGATTCTTCCAATGTGTTATTTTAAATACTATTTTTTTATTATATATTACATAATAATTATTTATTGTTGCATGGAGATAGCTTTCAAATGGATTTTTAAAAACGAATCCATCCTTATATAAAAATAAAAATAACTTTTTTTCCTTTAATTTGATTTTTTTTAAATACATTTTAGAAAATTGTGAATCAATTGAGAATCGGGATGAATAAAAATTGCGATTTAGAGGTGAGGCGATTTTTTTTTTTTTTTTTTTTTACACCTCTAATAGTTAACCAACACATTTTGGTTAATAACATGACAAACTATTATAGTTTGTCCTGTTATTAACATGTAATTATTCATAACCATCCCCATAAAATAAAAACTAATAGTTTTAATTCTTAAAATGTATTATAATTCAATTAAATAATTATAATTAATAATTATAATTACAATTAATTATTATTATTATATTAATTAATTATAAAATGTAATAAAAATTGCAGCACAAATGAATGAAACAAGTTTGGGGAGCTTTTGACAAGGACGGCGGGGTTGCTGATAATGAATAATAACTCGGTGATAACGTTAAAACTATAAGAGATTTTTTTTTTTAATGTAGCGCAAGCAAATGGACAAGTTTGGGAAGATATTTACAAGGTGGGTGGGGCTGGTTATAAATATTAACACAGTAATAACATAAAAACTATATAATTACACAACAAATGTTTGCAATACAAACCTTTGGGACAATTTTGGGGCGATTTTGACAAGTTATGAATAATACAAGGTTAATAATAGAAACTAAAATAGACAAAAAAACAAATGGGAAAGGTTTAAGGAGATGTTGACAATGTGGGGGGCTGGATAATAAAACATACAACATAAGCCTAAGTCTATAAACTAACAGACAAAAAAAAATCTGCACAAACATTTGTGACACGTTTAGGGAGGTATTGACAGGGGGTGGAGGGCTGGTTATGAATAATAACACGGTAATAACATAAAAACTATAATAGTTAATAACAAAAAAATGTGTAGTTAGACAAAAAAATTTACATTACGAACGTTTGGGACAATCCTGGGGTGATTTTGTGTTTTGTAGTAAAAAAAAAAGTTTTTATTTTTTTTTGGTCATAAAGAAATACAATCATGTGTGCTTACGGACTGTATCCCTGCAGAATGTATTGATTTATATTGATATGTAATGTATATATTGTTTTTTTTATGTTGATTTAATTTAAAAAAAAAAAAAAAAAAAAAATTTTAATTTTATTTTTTTACATTTCTTGTGCGGCCGCGGCGAGGTACCAATCGGTCCACGGACCGGTGGTTGGGGACTACTGGGCTAGATGACATCACTAGTCCAAAAATATGAACACATTTCTGACAGCACAAAGGAATGGCAGTGTTATTTTATTATTTGCAAGGATAAGGAGGGGCCGACTTCACGCAGATTGTCCCTGTCCACAGGTGTCCAAACCTCAGGCTCCCGACGCCACCTACTTCTCCTGGTGTCCCGACGGCGAGCACGTTGTCACGGCGACGTGCGCGCCGCGTCTGCGCGTCAGCAACGGCTACAAGGTGTGGCACTACACGGGCTCCGTGCTGCACGAGTGGCAAGCGCCGGCCGGCTCCGAGCTGTGGGAAGTCCGCTGGCAGTCCCTCCCCGACGGCGTCTTCCCCGAGCAGGCGGTCAAGTTCCAGGCGGCGCCCAGTCAGCTGGGCAGCACGCAGGCCCCGCCCACGCAGGCCTACCGCCCCCCTGCGCTGAGGCACCTCCCGGCGTCGGCCAGCTCCAAGTTGGTGAGGCCATCACGTGACACCATGGAAGCGCTTGCGAAATGTGGCGTGTCTTGACACCGTGGTGTGCGCGTCAGCACGAGGAGGAGCCGCCGCAGAACCAGCGTCCGGCGGACAAGAACTTGTCCAAAGCAGCCCTGAAGCACCAAAGAAAACGGGAAGCTCGAAAAGCGGCCAAACAGGTAACTTTGCGACTGCCCTCCTCTGCGTGTGCGTCGCTCGGACCGCCATTTTTGTTTCTCTGTCACCAGAAGTCGCAGCCGGAGCCGGACTCCCCGTCGGACCCTCCGTCCGACCCCGCCCCCGTCGCCAACAGCCAATCGGAGCCGAGCTCCGGCGTCTCGGAAACGGACAAGAAGATCAAGAACGTCAAGAAGGTGAAGGCCGCCGTGAGTGTGGTCACGTGATGCCGCGGCTGTGTCACGTGTTTGTGTCGTGCAGAAGCTGAAAGCCATCGAGGAGCTGAAGGAGCAGCGAGCGTCCGGGAAAGCGCTGCAGAACAGCCAGGTGAGGCGGCCTTCTCGCTGATGGCGTGCAGACCTCCACAAGGAAGTCACGGCAGCACTTCCTGTTTGTCATGTGCCCACAGTTGGAGAAGATGCAGAGGGAGGCGCAGCTGCTGGAAGAGCTGAAGGACTTAGAGTTGGCACACTAAGGCCCCGCCCCCTGTCCATCATGCGACACACCCGCACCAAAGGGCGGGGTTAAGGCCTCCACCAGCCACTGGAGAACCAATGGGATGTTCTGTTTACGCCGCAGAGGATCGTGGGGTAGGTCGGACACTGAAATGCGCGAGTGGAACCACCCAAGTTTCATTTTTATGACGAGGGTGTGACTTTCACAATAAAAGCCTCTTTTCCACCATGGCTTCTTAGCATGTTTCTAGTTGAATAAATTTGAATTTGTGAGCATCAAATGTGTGCAGTTGTATGCTTGATTTGGTGTGAACTCCTCATATTTTTGAATTGTACATATGTAATTACAAAAAAGTCCATTCTTCTCAAATTTGTTTCATAACTGACCTCAATGAAACATTAATTCATGATACCTTTCAACTGAGGGCCACATCACATTTATGGTTGCCATTTAGGGCCGCATGTAACTGAATATTGTTTTAATATAAATGTACATGTGCCTAGTATACAGTTTCCTATACTGTTGATTTATTTATTTTTTACATATGTAAACAATTGGCAGCTCAGTTGCCACAATTTTACCGCAAAAATAAAGGTCGTTTTTACAGCATATTACTGTAAATGGAGCATCAGTACTACAATGTGTTTACAATAAAATTCTGCCAACTGAGCTGTCAGTTTTTACGCTATTGTCGTATAACTTGCTTTGAAATCACAAGTCAAGCAGATATGTATCTTCATTTTAAATTGAAATGTGTGATAGTACACTATTTGTTGCATTACGGAAAGAACAAATACATTTAGTAAGAAAAGATCAAATACTTTACTGACACCTGTTATTTCAAGGCCCCTTTAAATGGCGTGGCGGGCCAGATTTGTATCTTTAATTTTTTAAATTGAAATAACATACATTTTAAATGCGCACAAAAGTGAAGGCACTTTCAACATCAGCAGATCATGTCAAGGAAAGAAAACAAAAGCAAATACAGATAGAGAGTTAAAAAATAATAAATAATTGAAACCTATTTTGTGGGTTATACATAGAATGGGATTCGAACCCACGCCTCCGAAGAGACGAGGCGTGGGTTCGAATCCCACCGCTGCCACCAATGTAACCGAGGGTTTATATATGTCGCCTATACTGTATAAAACTACAAAATAACAAACACGGAGGCTCCAGTTTTACACCAAGACCACTTTTATTTCCTTTCTTTCAAAATCTCCGCTCCACTACAACGTGTCACCACTTCCGCTCTTAGCGCCTTCAAAATAAGAGCTCAAGGCATATACTTTATAACAGGAACGTAACATCACAAAGAGGCAAGCCCATAAAATAAGTTACATAATGATAAAATATATGAAAAAAATAAAAGACGTAAAGGGCTACCTAAATCACTTTAAATGTGTTTAACAAAGATATCAATTTAAGGGCTCTTGTTATTGTACGTGGCGGGCCAGTTGAGTTTGACACCTGATCATTTGGCCTTGTAACGCAAAATTTGCACCTTTTTCCTGAAAAGCGTTCATGAAGTGGACTAATTCATTATTGTGTTTTTATTCAGCTGCCGATCAAACTTGTTTCGTAGTCCTGGCTGACGTAAAACCTACCACCGTGGTGGTTTACGGCATGTCGCAAACGCGTTGAAAATGTGCGGCACACTAGCTAAGATGCTATGTAAACAACATAAATCATCGAATCCAGCCTCTCGGCGCGTTGGATTGTCAGTTTTTGTGTATTAAGGTAGTACAAAATAATGAAAGTCAACTATTTATTTTCCAGTTTTAATTAGGAGGCTTCTGTCGTGAAAGTGAAAAGTCACACACAACTGTGCTTAAAGAGAGGCTAGACAATTAGATAACTCGGCTAAAATTGTGTTGTTTCGGTCGTTTATTTCCATACATTTGAAAAAGCATATCCCCAAATTAAGTCTATTTTAAAGAGTTTGTATTGTTTTCATTCATAGAGATGTCCGATCATGGCTTTTTTTGCCGATATCCCGATATGGTCCAATTCTTAATTACCGATTCCGATATCAACCGAGACCGATATATACAGTCGTGGAATGGACACATTATTATGCCTAATTCTGTTGTGATGCCCCGCTGGATGCATTAAACAACCTAACAAGGTTTTCCAAAACAGTTATGGAAAAAAGTGCCAACATGGCACTGCCATATTTATTATTAAGGTCACAAAGTACTTTTTTTTTTTTTTAACATGCCTCAAAACAGCAGCTTGGAATGTGGGACATGCTCTCCCTGAGATAATCCTAATACCCACTACTACTATGGGAAATACTATACTTTGACTTTCACAAAGTGCATTATTTTTAGGGATGTCCGATAATGGCTTTTTGCCGATATCCGATATTCCGATATTGTCCAACTCTTTAATTACCGATACCGATATATACAGTCGTGGAATTAACACATTATTATGCCTGATTTGGATAACCAGGTATGGTGAAGATAAGGTCCTTTTTTAACAAATTAATAAAATAAGATAAATAAATTAAAAACATTTTCTTGAATAAAAAAGAAAGTAAAACAATATAAAAACAGTTACATAGAAACTAGTAATGAATGAAAATGAGTAAAATTAACTGTTAAAGGTCAGTACTATTAGTGGACCAGCAGCACGCACAATCATGTGTGCTTACGGACTGTATCCCTTGCAGACTGTATTGATATATATTGATATATAATGTAGGAACCAGAATATTAATAACAGAAGGAATGGGGGAGGGAGTTGTTTTGGGTTGGTGCACTAATTGTAAGTGTATCTTGTGTTTTTTATGTTGATTTAATAAAAAAAATTAAAAAAAGATACCAATAATTTCCGATATTACATTTTAAAGCATTTATCGGACATCTCTAATTATTTTTCTTATTTTTTTAAACATACCTCAAAACAACAGCTACAAAAACAATGAAGGCACACAGCTTCAGTCCAGAGTATACTAGAGTAATAAAGTAAACAATAACATAGTCCTCCTTTAGTGCAAGACTGCCTGGCATACTGTATAACAGGAAATTATAAACTGGGCTCAATCTGCCCTGCTCTAACGTATTTGTATGAGTAACACAAATGTGCTGCAAGCTAGAGGTGAGTGCTTGAAGTGGCCTAGCAGTCAGCCACAGGTTCAGAAATGCTGCGTTGAGACAGGGCACCTCCGTTCACTGCCAGTTTTTTTATCCGTCAGAGACACTTTAAAATAATCCCAAACCATAGACATGGTGTCGTTAGTCAGTCACCGAGCGAGCTCGCTTGTTAGCCACGGCTACAGCACCGGCAACAACACACTGTTGTTGTTGTTATGCTCCCTACGTCCGCGTACCGCTCCGTACAGCGGTGTTTTAAAAAGTAATTAATTTTAGTTTTTGAAACCCATACCGATAATTTCCGATATTACATTTTAAAGCATTTATCGGCCGATAATATCGGTAGGCCGATATTATCGGACATCTCTAGTTTTCAACTTTTTAAACTACTGTTAAATGACCCATTTTCGCTTCAGAGAGAAAAGATGGCTGACAAAGAGGAGGAGCCATCTCTCCAGGTCGTTGGTGTGAGTCACTGTGACTCCGCCCCCCTGCTGTGGAGGATGAAGGACCTGCGGACGGTCAGGTCCCTTGGCCTGGTGGGGGCGCTGCTGGGGTCTCTGCCGCGGACCCCCCGACAGAACGTCCGCCTGGGCCGGCCATTGTTGCTACTGCCAGAGGAAGAGCGCCTACTAGCAGAGCGAGGCGTGTCCGCCATCTCGCCACCGGGACCGCTGGTCAGTTGGTGCCCGAGCAGCCGTCATCGGGACAGTAAGGCGTGTTTGATAAACTCTTGCTGTTGGTAGGACGCTGAAGGGGCGGAGCTTCGTCAGCAGGTGGCACAGTTCGAGGAGAACCTGCGGTGGAGTTTTGACGAGCAGCACATACTCGCTCTGCGCGACAGGAAGTCAGCGCTGGTCAGAGCCATGAGCTCATCGCGTGCAGGTGAGCGAGCCGCCGCCATGACACGCACCAAGCGTTTATCATCTAATGCACGGGTGTCAAACTTTTTATTGAGGCCCACATCGCAACTATTGCTGCCCTTAGTGGGCCACATTGAATGATGTGACGGACCACATCGAGTGACGTGGCAGGCCACAATAACTTAAATGGCGGACAAATTTGAATGACATGGCAAGCCACAATAAATGATGTGACGAGCGACATTAATTTATATGGCAGACAAAATTGCATGACAATGGCGGGCCAATTTAAATGACGGGAAGTACCACTTTAAATGATGTGGCGGACCAAATTGAATGATGTGGCGAACCACAATGAATGATATGGCAGGCCATGATACATTGCGTAACGGGCCACTTTAAATTATATGGCGGACAAAATTTAATGACATGATGGGCCAATTTAAATAACGTGACATACCACTTTAAAAGATGTGGACCACATTGAATGATGTGGCGAACCAGATTGAATGACTTGACAGTCCACGATAAATGATGTGACGGGACACATTAAATTATATAGCAGACAAAATTGAATGACATGGTAGGCCACCATAAATGACGTAACGGGCCACGATAAATTATATGGTGGACAAAATTTAATGACATGGCAAGCCACGATAAATGATGTGACGGGACACATTAAATTATATAGCAGACAAAATTTAATGACATGGCAGGCCACAATAAATGACGTAACGGACCACGATAAATTATATGGCGGACAAAATTTAATGACATGGCAAGCCACGATAAATGATGTAACGGGCCACATTAAATTAAATGGCGGACAAAATTGAATGACATGGCAGGCCACTATAAATGACGTAACGGGCCACAATAAATTATATGGTGGACAACATTGAATGACATGGCAAGCCACGATAAATGATGTGACGGGCCACAATAAATTATATGGCGGACAAAATTGAATGACATGGTGGGCCAATTTAAATGGCGTGAAGTACCACTTTAAATGATGTGGCGGACCAAATTGAATTATGTGGCGAACCACAATGAATGATATGGCAGGCCATATGAATTGCGTAACGGGCCATTTTGAATTATATGACGGACAAAATTGAATGACATGGTGGGCCAGTTTAAAAAACGTGACATACCACTTTAAAAGATGTGGCCCACGTTGAATGACGTGGTGGGCCACATTAAATAATACGGTGGACTACATTGAATGATGTGGCGGACCCCCAGGCCTTGACTTTGACACATGTGATCTAATGGCTCCGGTCCACTTGTAGAGTCTGGATCGGGCGGCGATGATGAGGACCTGCGTGGACGCCTGGAGGCGTTGGAAGGCAGCTTCAGCTTCCCTCGCTCTGCGTTGGCGGTCCAGCTCAGCACAGCAAGGGCGGGATTGGCCTACTGCCCCGAGGACCGCACCCTCCTCCTGGCAGGCGTGCCCACTGGCCAAGACCCACAATGCAACACACGATACCAGGTGTTTAGAGACCTGAGGGGGCGGGGCTTCTACCTTACTTCAGCCGGCAAGTTTGGCGGTGATTTTCTCGTCTATCCCGGTGAGTTGTTTTTTTCCCCTTCTCTAAACTTCCTGGGAGCATCCTTTTTAACTTCCTGTGTACGACTCCGCCCACATTGGCGGGAACCTCGTCAATTCCAGGCGATCCCCTTCGTTTCCACGCTCACTTCATCGCCGTGTGTCTGTCCGAGGACGAGAGCGTGGCGGTGCTGGACGTCCTCGCCGTGGCTCGGCTGGGCTCTAACGTCAAGAAGACTGTCCTCTTGTGCTCGCCGCAGAGTGGCGGAGGCGTGACCTACTCGTCCCTGCAGTGGAGCGGGATGGTTTAAACCACGCCTTCCACTTCCTTCAAGTGAGAGCTTCAGTTTTTTTTTTACAAACGTAATTAAAATGTCTTGTTTATACTCAGAACCTCTTTTTACGAACTCCAACATGGTTTGTAAGTAGAAAAAGGTGTAAAGATAAGCAAACTCCTCCATAAGAAATAATGTAAACATGAATAATTGGTTCCAACCTCGACAAAAGTCCATGTTTTAGAGAAGGTTTTTACACTTTGAACATGATATGAAGTGCTATACAGTACTGTATATCAAACTAACATAACAAGGAGGTGCTGGATTTCTTATTAACAAGCTAAAACAACAATGACAAGCCAAACTGTGACAACACGCGCACATACAGAAGTCCCTTTGGTGGTCGAAAAGTTTTTACATTAAATCAAATTTCTCCACAAGAAACAATGTTAAAAAAATTATAATTGGTTCTGGCTTTGGTAAAAATCTATATTTTAGTCAAAGTATGGACACTTTAAACACAACATGGAGTGCTATACAGTACAAACATAACAAGGTGGTGATGAATAACTATATTTACAAGCTAAAACAACGATGACAAGCTGATGACACAAGTCTCTTTGGTGCCTTCACAAACGATCACAAGTCACACAATAAAAAGGGTTAAACTGGATTGTATATCAAACAAACATAACCAGGTGGTGATGAATAACTATATTTACAAACAATGACAAGCTGATGACACACAGAAGTCTCTTTGGTGCACTCACAAACGATCACAAATCACATGATAAAAATGACAACACTGGGCTGTATATCAAATAAATATAACAAGGTGGTGATGAATAACTATATTTACAAGCTATATATACCGGACTGTATATGAAACAAACATAACAAGGTGGTGATGAATTAACTATATTTTCAAGCTAAAACGACGACGACAAGCTGATGACACACAAGTCTCTTTGGTGCCCTCACAAACGATCACAAATCACATAATAAAAAGGACTACACTGGACTGCATATGAAACAAACATAACAAGGTGGTGATGAATTAACTGTATTTACAAGCTAAAACAACAACGATGACAAGCTGATGACACACAAGTCTTTTTGGTGCCCTCACAAATCATGCAATAAAAAGGACTACACTGGACCGTATATCAAACAAAAATAACAAGAATGGACCAACTTTCTATATAATAAGGTGAAAACTAGCTGAACTGTCCTCATTTCTAGCCGCCTTGCCGACACACACACATACAGTTCGGACCTCGGTTTATGAACTTGATTGGTTCTTGAACAGGGTTTGTAAGTAGAAAAATGTGTATAGTTAAGCAAACTCCTCCATAAGAAATAATTTAAACATGAATAATTGGTTCCAACCTTGACAAAAGTCCCATGTTTTAGAGAAGGTTTTTACACTTTGAGCATGATATGAAGTGCTATACAGTACTGTATATCAAACTAACATAACAAGGAGGTGCTGGATTTCTTATTAACAAGCAAAAACAACAACGACAAGCCGAACTGTGACGACACACGCACACACAGAAGTCCCTTTGGTGCCCTCACAAAATATCAGAAATCACAAAAATCTTCAACTTTAACAACCATATTGCTACAATAATAAACATTTCAGAAAGTAAAATTTACTCACGGTACATTAACATCGGCAAAGGAGCAGACCGAGGGGGAGAAGGGAGAGGGCAGGGGTTAGGGTCTGTATGTCTGATACGCTGAACGATAGTGAAATAAGTCTGCTTTTGGCATCTTTCTCCAGAAAAGTCAGTTCTCATCACAATTAAAAAACATGCTGTGGTTCGAAGTCAGCTTCCTCACTGTGAGCGGGACACAAAATGAATGAATGACACCGAGGCATATCTGGCGCCATCTAAAAGTTTGTAAACAGAAAAGTTTGCAAATAGAGGGGTTCGTAAATCGAGGTTTCACTGTAGTGTCACTAGTTCTGTGGCGCACTCACAGTTTGAAATGTACAAAACTCCTTAAGTTTAACAGCTTACAACGGTTAAGAATTTGAATTTTTTTAAAAAACTTTACATTGTCGGTTAATCTTCTTGGCGTGGAGCAAAAGGTAGTTGGCGGAGGCAGTGACAACAACGCTGTGGATACTTCCTGAATGTTTTCAAACACACATTGCTGGCCCATTGATTTCTTTGCACTCATATTGAGTTAGCAAAACTAGAAAATACTGTAAAAACAACAACAACAAAAACCGCCCACAATGGGCAAATGAAACTTTCGTACAACAAATAATATTTTTAATCGGTCTGTGGTATGGAAAGTGAAAATGTTACATATTAATTGTAAAACCAACACTGTTTATTTGCGTACATTTTTATTCTGACAATCTTCAAATAGTCCTCATATGTGGATACAGTACACAGTAGATCACACACCCATAGAAAGGCCGATTTTGTTGCCCATAATACACTTTGACAGGTATAAAACACATGTAAATGGGGTTTTACTCATTAAAAAAAGAGTGTCAGTATATAAAACTAGCAGTTACATGTGTCTTGTCAAAGCATTCTCCTGCTGGAAAATGAGTGATTTAACGTGACAGTGCCCTCTGCTGGATCTTTAATGCAAAAGCATTCCATCAAACCACTTTCCATTCAAAGTTACCATAAAAAACAGGATTTATAATATAGAAATAGAAAAGAAACGTGCGACTATCGAACCGAGAATAGGCTGCAACGGCTCCCCTCAATGCTAACTGCTAATGCGACTCGTCCTGATTGATCGCGTTTGAGGTCCTTGATTGTATTTACTACTGTAACTACTACTATGGGGGGGTAATGAACAACAATTCCATGATGTGATAAGCATGTAATCCTACAACATCTCCGTTTGTTGACAAGGAAAGATGCAGCCGCCAAAGCACGATCAGCCGCTCTATTACCTAGCATCCAATGTGCGCCTTTTTAAAGGCTTTTTTTTTTTAAATACTATAAAAAAAACGGAATAAAAGAGGTGCAATGTAACTATAAAATGTTGCAATATTGACACTAATAACTTTTTACTTTAAAACTGTCATCAAAAAACAACAACTTACAATCAACGGATTGATTTAAGCGTTCAAAATAAAACTAATATTTATTTACCGGTA
Source organism: Entelurus aequoreus (assembly GCF_033978785.1). Taxonomy (NCBI): domain Eukaryota; kingdom Metazoa; phylum Chordata; class Actinopteri; order Syngnathiformes; family Syngnathidae; genus Entelurus; species Entelurus aequoreus. Next base: position 39,058,189 of record NC_084740.1, read on the forward strand.
TTTACTATTATTTTTAACACTTATGTGTGGGGGGCCGTGAGTCTTTTTTTTCTTTCTTTTAAACTCATTGCTCAAAAAACAACTTACAATCAACGGATAGATTTAAGCGTTCAAAATAAAAGTATATTTATTTATTATTATTTTTAACACTTTTATGAGTAGGGGCCTTAAGTCTTTTTTTTCAACCAAAAAAAATAATGAATCAAAATTACTGTTGTCATGAATTATTGACCTATTTAAGGCTCCGATTACATCACATCAAATATTCTACTTTGAACATTTTTTAGAGGAAAATATTGCATATTTTGTGTTTTTCCTATTTAAAAAATCAGGGGTTTTGCTGACAAAAAAAAGGAAAAAATTAAAACTATGTCAACGGATAGATCTTGTTGCGTCGACAGCTCTTCCTCCCAAGGAAGTCAAAGTCTGCTGTCCACTCCCAAGTTCTTTTAATGGCAAATAAGCTGATGTTAAATTGACCACCAAAAGCAGTAGTTGGTATTTCGTTGTTTATTGTCAAAGCTTTGGCAATAATGAGACCAGCCTTGCCCAAACTATCCCGATGCGTGGCTCTATCCGGTCTGCCCTCTTCCCCCTCTTCCTGTACTCTTATACCCTTTTGTTTTGTCTACCGCTTGCATTCCAGAAGCTCCAAGGCCTCAAACACACAGTCAACCTTTTACTAACCAGACAATTTGGAAAAGAACTAGCTGTTTTGTAATATGACTACGGAAGTAAAAAGTAACACAAAATATGGATATATGGAAAATATCTCGTTCCATCACTCCCCCTTTAAGATCTTCTAATAAGATCTTTTACTACTAGTTAAACACTTCTAAAGCACGCCCCACATTAAAGTAGGTGCTGTTTTTTTCTTTGAGCAAGCTAACAATAAAAACAACAGCATATTTACATTGGAGATAGATGGAGGGAGTCCACGTCACTGTCGTCATGGTCGGGGAAGGAAACCAACATTTCTCGAAAGTCTCCATTTTGCTCGACCCCCTTTAGAGTCATAACGAGTCCAGAAACAGGGTGGGGTTGACCTTCTAAAGCTCTAACAATGATGCGGGTGCATAAAGATTTAGCACAAGGGGCGATAAAGCAGCCACATGAGGCTATGATGGCCAAAAAAAAACTCCAATTGAGACCAGGACAGACTTAATTAGCTCAGTCCACCTGCCAAATGTGCTCTGGAGCCAATCTTTGAAGGGGTCAGAGGCCCCTGAAACTTCAGTAAGTTCCCTGGACAGGGCATGGAGGCCTTCTAAGGCCCTCTGAACTGAGCCATCGGGGGCAGTGTTGTTAGGAATGAAGGTACAGCATTGGTCACCAAACATCGCACACACACCTTCTTCCTTGGCTAGGATGCGATCAAGGGCTATGCGGTTCTGGATGGCCATGAGGGAGGTCGGGGCAAGTTGTTCAGCAAGTCCCTCAACGGCGTCACGAGTCAGGTTGGTCAGTCTCAACAGATTATAAAAAACATAGTTAATGCGTTCAACATTTTTAGTAGCCGTCACAGGGAAAATAGCACCAATGATAGGAAGGTTTTCGAAACCTGCACAGGATTCACACCACAATTTATGTTGTGAGGGGACCCCTCTTGGTTGGCCTATTGCATCAAAGTAAACACCATCAGTGTTCCTCGTCAAATCGAAGGAGCCCTTTACACTCCTCCGAGATAAAACATGACGGCGTCGGCGGGGAGTTAGAGTGGCAGCTGAGACAGGAGTTACAAGGGGAGTTAATTTGGTACCCACTAGAGTGAGTGGGGTCACCAGTCTAACCATAGCACAAAACCCCACGGATAACTTTGGAATTCTAATGTACAATCTGTGCTCCCCACAATACCAGAATAAGTCAGCTCGTGCCCAAGGGCCTATCCTCGAGCCATCTATCAGTGTGGTGCACCAGGAAGGGTTAATGTCACCCAATTTGTTGGGGGACGAAGAGGGTCCTTTGAATTGAAAACACGTGTAATTCAGCTTTTGGGCCACAAATGGAAGAAGTCGGGTGGAATTGTCAACAGGAGGGTACACACTAGCCAACAAATCGCACCCTAGTGGCGTGAGTTCAGAGAACAAGGAAATAAGACAGTCTGAGCCATTTATGTCAGTCAACTTAAAAGGGGCGGGGTATGTGTGGGGAAAAGGACGTCCAGCGGAAGAAGCAACACAGTCACCCAGGTTTTGGCATCCACCTGAGCCACAGGTTGTCTGCACCCGCTCCTAAGGTCAAAGGTCAAAGTTACCAGGCCTTCGGTGGTGATGTCATTAGCACGCACGGATGTGAGCCTTTGAAACACCACCGAGGTGGGGTGGTACTTTAGGTGCTACAGAGGGTGTAGAGGTATCGATGTGTAAAATCGTTATTTTCAAATTAAAATTAGTTATAACTTCTTACCCGCGGTAAAAACGTTAAAACTATGGAATGTGTCAGAGTCGGATGATTGTCGATTTTGTTCCAAGGAGTCTGTATCCACCCTCACTCACCCCCTTCTGTTTCTGAAAAAAAAAGGACTGTGTTAGTCATACTATCACTTTCAGAAACATCTAAGAAAAAAGGTCAGCTAATAGTCAAGTAGCGGAGGACAGGTCATGTTTGAGGTCAATGATTGTCTCTTTAGCCTCTATGGTCCACTGGGGGGTGTTGTTAGGGTAGGGGACCCCTTAGCGATATCACAAATAACTCAAACTCGACTAAACCCCATCTTTTATGTAATTTATTCAATATGGTGAAAGTAACAAAATATGCTTATATTTATATTGTCACCAATACTAGAAAAATACTACCCTTATGGCGGATGCTTTAGCAATAGTATTTTGAATTTTTACCACACCTGGTGGCCCCAATAATTCATTAAGTCAAGCTCATGTTGTAGAAAGTTGAATGATACAGACACGTTTGTTACTGAATACTTTCTATCAGACTTCTGTCTTAACGACTATGTGTATGTAATGAGCAACTATAATTATTTGATATGCTTAAATATGTAATGTGTCGTTTTAGCTCAGCTGTTGTGTAGCTGCTAGCTCCTCGTAGCCTACAGGTGTCTAAAGTGCAGCCCATAGTTATGTGTTTAACATAACCATGGGCTAAACCCAAACAATTGAAAATGTGGTATTTGGGTGTCGGTGTAATGTTTGGCAGCTACGCCGTGTCTTATCATTGGACCTAAGTTCTTTGGTTTTGTGGGTGAGACAGAGAGCAAGGGAACAATGTGGGACACTATTGTGTCCATCTTATACCATGCTAGCTGTTGCAAAGATAGGTCAACATGAGCAGCCACACCTTGAGTTCCAACATATATAAATAATCATAACATATGGCGAGTCGGGTGGCAGAACACACGGAAGCATCTCAGTCAGTCAGGGTTTTCACCGTTAGAGCCATTCCTGTTGTTTCAGGCTGTGGTATGCTTGGTAGTGGTGTCGCAGCTGGGTGGTTCAGCTGTCAGGTAACACCAGGAATGTTCCTTCTTTGCGATTTGAATGTCAGGGTACAGTCTGTAAAGGAGGTCCAGCAATCTGAACCGGAAGTGGTTTGGTGACAGGTAACCTTCTTGTGACCCCAGCGAAGCCTTCGACCTTTAAAGAGGAAGCACACAGTTTTTTTTGGCACCTCTGCATTCAGAATCGAATGGGTGGCTGATAAAATTGTCCGTTGACACTCATGTCCAGCAGGGGTCCCGTCGGTACTTCCTGCTGCGGCTCCTGATGTGGGCGTCCTCTTACACGCCTTCGTGTTCGTTTGTTGGCACGACGGAACCTTTCCTGTTCGGAAATGTTCGGACAGTCACTACTCCAGTGACCAGGCTGGTCACAGCCGAAACAGTGTCTACCCCAGACCGGCTTTGAAGCATCGTGTTGTCCACCACCCGAGTCCAACCGCACGTCTGTTGAGGATTCTTTCCTCCACCTGTTGGAACTCAAAAGCAAGGTCACCCACTGCTGAATATACCCTAGCTGATCTTTGACCTTTTGGTTCTTTTAACCTTTTATCTTCAGCGATCTGTAATTTAAGTAGTCGTTTCCTTGTTGCTCTGTCATTAGCCCTATTTTGCATGGGATAAATAAAATGTCCTGCCATATATTGTTTTTGGCACCGTGTATATCAGGGTTAACTTTGTCCAAAGTGTTTGGCCAAAGGTTCCCTCCCGGAGGTACAGGTGGGAAAGCAAGGTCAACAATGGCTTGCATGTATGCATCGGCAAGAAACGTATATTGTAGTATGTCCAAAGTGTTAATGTCATGTGTCAAAAATGTCTGCCGGAGAAAATGGTCAGACGTGTACAAGGGGTTAATTTTCGGAGGCAGGATTAATCTTAGAGGGGGCGTGTTAATACCTCCTTCTCTTGTCACTGGAGTAGGGGGCGGTGACTTAGTCAAAGTCTGGGCGGGTCGTTTGAATTGTCTTGCGCATGCGCGGCAGACAAAAAAACAATCAGTTCATTCTGTCATTAATCGTCGTTTCTTTTGCTGCATTTCGTTTTTTCCACGTAATCCCCGTTTACTTTTATCATACGCCAAACTCTTAAATTCTCTCCCTGAGTGTTCCATTTTCACCAGCGCACACACACACACACACACACACACACACACTCAGCAGCACACACACACACGAGCACGCGTAAGCACTCCCACTCACACACACTCACACTCAGCAGCACACACACACACGAGCACGCGTAAGCACTCCCACTCACACACACTCACACTCAGCAGCACACTCTCTGCGTTTCACTTTACCATAAAACTTCCAGTTACTTTTTTTATTTATTTATTATTTTATTTTACCAGACGTTTGAGTTCACAACTTTTCGAGTATTGTAAACTCCCTCTTAACCCTTTCAAGAAACGTTCTCCTTTTTTTCCTCTTTTTTCTTTTTACCTGCTAGTTCCATTGTCGACAACCGTCCATTCAATTGATCATTGAACGGCAGCCAATCATCACATTTTGCCCCGCCGCCATCACATTTCTGTTTGTCACACTCCAAGGCCATTGTGTCTATTTCTTTACGTTTTAGTGTCTTATCACACTAGGATCTATCAACCCGCTTCCTTACGTTTCAGTGTCTTATCACACTGGGATCTATCAACCCGCTTCCTTACGTTTCAGTGTCTTATCTCACTGGGATCTATCAACCCGCTTCCTTACGTTTCAGTGTCTTATCACACTGGGATCTATCAACCTGCTTCCTTACGTTTCAGTGTCTTATCTCACTGGGATCTATCAACCCGCTTCCTTACGTTTCAGTGTCTTATCTCACTGGGATCTATCAACCCGTTTCCTTACGTTTCAGTGTCTTATCTCACTGGGATCTATCAACCCGTTGCTCTTTTAGGCGGCGACTAACTACCCAGGGTGAGCCACACCCAACTATTAGTTCACTCGTCAATGAAACTGCCCGTCACGGTAATCTAGACACAATGCCGTGAGTTGACCACTTATTTACAATTTTAATGCAATGGCAGGCTCGGCAAAAATGCAATCAATCTATCGAAATCACAACTCTGCGTCTGGGGTACAATATAGTGTTTGACTTACAGACTTCAGGACAGACTCCTAACGCAGATTTTATCTAAAAAGAAAGGTTCTGCTCACCTTGAATTGGCCAATTGAGTCTGTCCAGAAGATTGCAAGAAGTCATCGATCAACACCGTGCCATCCCGGACGAGCCCCCAAATTGTTGCGTCGACAGCTCTTCCTCCCAAGGAAGTCAAAGTCTGCTGTCCACTCCCAAGTTCTTTTAATGGCAAATAAGCTGATGTTAAATTGACCACCAAAAGCAGTAGTTGGTATTTCGTTGTTTATTGTCAAAGCTTTGGCAATAATGAGACCAGCCTTGCCCAAACTATCCCGATGCGTGGCTCTATCCGGTCTCCCCTCTTCCTGTACTCTTCTACCCTTTTGTTTTGTCTACCGCTTGCATTCCAGAAGCTCCAAGGCCTCAAACACACAGTCAACCTTTTACTAACCAGACAATTTGGAAAAGCACTAGCTGTTTTGTAATATGACTACGGAAGTAAAAAGTAACACAAAATATGGATATATGGAAAATATCTCGTTCCATCACTATCCATATTTTAGCTTTGAAAGTAAAAAACTACATATGACTTGTTTTTAACACTTTAATGACCTAGACCCATTTGGGTCCCCGGGACCTTTAACGTTCACCAAAATTGAGTGGGAGCACTAATGGTTACAATAAATATTGTATTGGTTTGGAAACGGTGAAAAATCAAAATGGCCCCCGCTTTCTGTTACATTAGTACATGAGGTCGGCCGCGCCCCCGTTCAGGTCCAAGTCTTTGGTTCCCTGGAAGGGAAACTGCATGCCGGCCAGTCGGACCAGTGCCACGTTGACTCCTTGGAGGAGGAAGACCAGGAGGAAAAGCCAGAAGGAAACGTCGTAGCGCTCGCCGTACGTCTGGAAGACGAAGGCCACTTCGTTAAAGTTGGCGATGCGCTCGGACAGACGGTGGACTTTCACCTCGGACACAAACAGGATCAGGACCAGGAAGCTGCACAGACCTGCGGGACATCAGAACTTGTTGACGTCACTGAGAAATGAAAAGTACAACAGAAAGGCGTTTGTCATTTGCATGCCAGGCCACTAGTTGGCAACTTCAAATGTGGCTTTTATGGGACCAAAAGTGGTGGATGTCAGATTAATCCCAAACTAGTGGCGGTGCGAGACGCTTACAGCACACGGACGTCCACAAGTAAAGTCCCATAGGGCCGTGCAGCGTCTCGTAAGGACGTCCAAAGGCGTTGAAGAAGAAGAAGCCGCTGGCCACGGACGAGAAGACCACCAGCGCGCCGCAGAAAAAGATGATGGTTACATGAAGACCTGCTGGGACGGCGTCCAATAGTTCTGGAAAAACTGCCGCACAAAAGACGACGCTTAACAACTAAAGTCAATCCTAAATGATAATAAAGATGAATATTGAAATTTTTTGGAGAATGTGTACATTTATTATGTAGACTTTTGATGGGGCACCATCAAAACACCGTCAATTTTTACAGTAAAATTCTGGTCCACTAAGCCGCCAGTAATTTATCGTTAAATTTTTTTATTATATTGTAAAAAAAATGTAAAAAATTGGTAACTGAGTAAAATTGCAGTAAAAAATTACAGTAAAATGTACAGTGTTTTTTACAACATATTACTGCTGAGGTTTTTTTACCATAAAATCTGCGGTTGTTTTTCTTACGGTTTATCAAAAATGATACTGTTTTTCCATCTACAGTAATATGTTGTAAAAAAACCTGCCAATTTTTACAGTAAAATTCTGGTCCATTAAGCCGCCAGTAATTTACTGTACTTTTTTTTATTATATTGTACAAAAAAAGGTAACTTAATAAAATTTGTGTAAAAAATTACAGTAAAATGTACAGTGTTTTTTTTTTACAACATATTACTGCCGTTTTTTTTAAACTGTAAAATCTGCGGTTGTTGTTTTGACGGTTTATTACTGTAAATGTAAAAACGGTACCGCAGTTGTTGTTTTTTATAGTAATCTCATTTGCCAAAATAAAATAAAACAGTGATACTGTTTTTCTATCTACAGTAATATGACGGGCAATTTTTACAGTAAAATTCTGGTTGACTAAGCCGACAGTAATTTACCGTAAAAAAAATGTATTATATTTAAAAAAAAAAAAAAAAAATCTTATTATATTGTAAAAAAAATTAAAAAAAATTGGTAACTGAGTAAAATTGCAGTAAAAAATTACAGCAAAATTTAAAGTGTTTTTTACAACATATTACTGCTGGGTTTTTTTTACTGTAAAATCTGCGGTTGTTGTTTTGACGGTTTATTACTGTAAATGTAAAAACGGTACTACAGTTGTTGTTTTTTATAGTAAGCTCATTTGCCAGAATAAAATAAAACAGTGATACTGTTTTTCCATCTACAGTAATATGTTGTAAAAAAAAAACTGTCAATTTTTACAGTAAAATTCTGGTCCACTAAGCCGCCAGTAATTTACCGTAAAAAAAAAGTATTATATTTTAAAAAAAAAAAAGGTAAATAAGTAAAATTACAGTATAAAATTACGGTAAAATTTACAGTGTTTTTTACAACATATTACTGCCTGGGTTTTTTTTAACCGTAAAATCTGCAGTTGTTGTTTTTACGGTTTATTACTGTACATTTAAAAACGGTACTGCCGTTGTTGTTTTTTATAGTAAGCTCATTTGCCAGAATTAAAAAAAAAACAGTTATACTGTTTTTCTATCTACAATAATATGACCGGCAATTTTTACAGTAAAATTCTGGTTGACTAAGCCGACAGTAATTTACCGTAAAAAAAACGTATCATATTGTAAAAAATAAAAAATAAAATTGGTAACTGAGTAAGATTGCAGTAAAAAAATTACAGCAAAATTTAAAGTGTTTTTTACAACATATTTCTGCCGTTTTTTTTTTTACCGTAAAATCTGCGGTTGTTGTTTTTACGGTTTATTACTGTAAATCAGGGGTGTCCAAACTTTTTCCACTGAGGGCCGCACATGGAAAAATTTAAGCATGCGGGGGCCATTTTGATATTTTTCATTTTCAAACCTTAACAAAATATATGGATTTTTTTTTACCTTTAGGGCTACCGGGGACCATAAAGGGTCTCAGTCATTAAAATGTTAAAAATAAGTCAAATTATTATTATTTTTTATTTAACGCTTACAGTAAATCTCTATATCAACTTCAGGTTGATATAAATTTAAAAGAAAAAAAGGTTTTATGCCTTTTCTGTCTGTTTTTTATAGTAAAACTGAAATATGCAGTATTTAGTATTAGAGCCTTAAAAGATCAATAATGCAGGACACCATTGATTTTAATTCTTTAATATTTTTGAGTAATCACAGTGAAAAGTTAAATAAAATCCTACTAAATATATTTGGGATCCAAAAGGTGCCCCACTCATAAAGTGATAAATTTTTTAAATTTTTATTTTACTTTTAACACTTAAATTACGAGATCAACTTCAGATATATCTGTCGATTTTACGTTTGAACTATTATTTTGTTTGTTTTTTGCTCTTATGTCAAATAAAACTTTGATGTTTTTATATGGCAACCACACAATATATGCAATATTTTTTCCACATAAAACATTTTAAAGTGATATTTTTTTAAGAAATAATTCATTATAACATAGACTTTTAGTAGGGATGTCCGATAATGGCTTTTTGCCGATATCCGATATTCCGATATTGTCCAACTCTTTAATTACCGATACCGGTATCAACAGATACCGATATCAACCGATATATACAGTCGTGGAATTAACACATTATTATGTCTAATTTGGACAACCAGGTATGGTGAAGATAAGGTACTTTTTTAAAAAAAATTATAAAATAAAATAAGATAAATAAATTAAAAACATTTTCTTGAATAAAAAAGAAAGTAAAACAATATAAAAACAGTTACATAGAAACTAGTAATTAATGAAAATGAGTAACATTAACTGTTAAAGGTTAGTACTATTAGTGGACCAGCAGCACGCACAATCATGTGTGCTTACGGACTGTATCCCTGCAGACTGCATTGATATATATTGATATATAATGTAGGAACCAGAATATTAATAACAGAAAGAAACAACCCTTTTGTGTGAATGAGGAGGGAGGTTTTTTGGGTTGGTGCATTAATTGTAAGTGTATCTTGTGTTTTTTATGTTGATTTAATTTTAAAAAAACAAAAACAAAACGATACCGATAATAAAAAAACCCGATACAGATAATTTCCGATATCACATTTTAACGCATTTATCGGCCGATAATATCGGCAGGCCGATATTATCGGACATCCCTAATTTTTAGTCTTTTTTTTTTTTTAGCAATGGCAAAAAAAAGAAAAATAAACAAAGACAAAAGAAAAAAAACAGCCTGCATGGCAGCTTTGTGTTAACATTGCAACTTTTTCTTGTTAGATTTCACCTCATTCCACTTTTTAAAAAATGTTTTTTAACATTTTTGCAATATTATCAATTTTTGCAGAATGTGTGGCGGGCTGGTAAACAATTAGCTGCGGGCCGCAAATGGCCCCTGGGCCGCATTTTGGACACCCCTGCTGTAAATAAAAACGGTACGGCAGATCACGTGGTGTAAATGATTACGTAAGACATTTGTGTGAGGGACAACACTGCTTTGTCAGCATAATTAATCAGGCAGAAGGCTTGTTAGTGATGCACCGCTGCTCTTTACTGTCCTAGAAGAGTAAACACTATGCTGCTGCTGCTGCTTCTGGGCTGCAGACCACAAAAACAACAATAGTGTAACGGAGGTTTTTTTCAAAAAAAAAAAGGAACAAAAAGTTACGTGTTGAGTGGTTGTGAATAATTAAACACTTTATTTATTATTCATGAGATGAAACTTTAGTCCCGTTCATTATTCTCGCCATGACTGTTGTTGTTTTTGACGATAAATGAGAAGTTCATTGACAATTTGGCTCACCTGAGAAGCGGGAAGTTCTCCCTCCCAGGCCGCACGTCTTCACCCTCTCCCCGTGGAAGAGTCCGTACGCCAGGCGGCCCACGAACTTCTCCAGCTCGGCCCCCGTAGCGTTGACCAGCTCGGCCCCGGTCCGGCAAAGCACGGTTCCGTCGACCCATAGCGGCAGCCCGGTGGCCAAGGCGGCCGCCAGGGCGCAGCAGAGGCCGAGCGAGCCCCCGCAGGCCAGCAGCAGCCGCTTGTGTCGCCTCGCCATCATGGCGGCGCGTCGCTCCCGCTCACGGAAAGCAGCCTGCGCGCGGGACGGTCTCCACGGCAACGGGGTGTGGGCGTGGCCATCCCGTGACGTCACTGCGAGGCTTCGCCCGGCACCGCCCGCTGGAGGCTGGACGTAAACATTCCAGCACGTGCCTGGTACGGAACGCATCAGACCTGCAGAGACCGGAGCTGGCATGGCGGCCATCGTCGGGTGAGACATGTTCATTCCTGACTTTTGATTGATTGATTGATTAATTGAAACTTTTATTAGTAGCTTGCACAGTTCAGTACATATTCCGTACAATTGACCACTAAATGGTAACACCCCAATACGTTTTTCAACTTGTTTAAGTCGGGGTCCACGTTAGTTCAGCAAGGTGTGCTTGTGCGCAGGTGCGTGTGTTTGTGCGCCTCCATGGCGCTGATGGATGCTCAGCTGATGGAGACACAAACCTTTGGCACCTTTCGCTCTCCCAACTTCCCTGCGCCCTATCCTCCTGAGGCCAGCAGACACTGGAACATCAGCGTCCCTCAAGGCTTCAGGGTCCGACTCTACTTCAGCCATTTTGACCTGGAGCCCTCCTACCTGTGCGAGTACGACTACGTAAAGGTGAGGCCCCGCCCTCCCAACACACACACACATTCCTGTATTTCTTACCTTCTTGAGACCTGACAAAAAAAGCCTACCTCTTTAGGACCACCCTTTCTAGATGTGTATTTACAACATTGATAATATATACATACCGTATTTTTCTGAGTATAAGTCGCACCGGCCGAAAATGCATAATAAAGAAGGAAAAAAACATATATAAGTCGCACTGGAGTATAAGTCGCATTTTTGGGGGAAATGTATTTGATAAAAGCCAACACCAAGAATAGACATTTGAAAGGTAATTTCAAATAAATAAAGAATAGTGAACAACAGGCTGAATAAGTGTACGTTATATGAGGCATAAATAACCAACTGAGAAGGTGCCTGGTATGTTAACGTAACATATTATGGTAAGAGTCATTCAAATAACTATAACATATAGAACATGCTATACGTTTACCAAACAATCTGTCACTCCTAATCGCTAAATCTCATGAAATCTTATACGTCTAGTCTCTTACGTGAATGAGATAAATAATATGATTTGATATTTTACGCTAATGTGTTAATAATTTCACACATAAGTCGCTCCTGAGTATAAGTCGCACCCCCGGCCAAACTATGAAAAAAACTGCGACTTATAGTCCGAAAAATAAGGTACTAGAGATGTCTGATAATGGCTTTTTTGCAGATATCCGATATTCCGATATTGTCCAACTCTTAATTACCGATTCCGATATCAACCGTTACCGATATATACAGTCGTGGAATAAACACATTATTATGCCTAATTCTGTTGTGATGCCTCGCTGGATGCATTAAACAATGTAACAAGGTTTTCCAAAATATATCAACTCAAGTTATGGAAAAAAATGCCAACATGGCACTGCCATATTTATTATTGAAGTCACAAAGTGCATTATTTTTTTTAAACATGCCTCAAAACAGCAGCTTGGAATTTGGGACATGCTCTCACTGAGAGAGCATGAGGAGGTTGAGGTGGGCGGGGTTGAGGTGGTAGGGGGGCGGAGGGGGGAGGTAGGGGGGGTTTATATTGTAGCGTCCCGGAAGAGTTAGTGCTGCAAGGGGTTCTGGGTATTTGTTCTGTTGTGTTTATGTTGTGTTACGGTGCGGATGTTCTCCCGAAATGTGTTTGTCATTCTTGGGTTCAAAGTGTGGCGCATATTTGTAACAGTGTTAAAGTTGTTTATACGACTACCCTCAGTGTGACCTGTATGGCTGTTGACCAAGTATGCCTTGCATTCACTTGTGTGTGTCAAAAGCCGTATATATTATTTGATTGGGCTGGCACTCAAGGACAGTGCCTTCAAGGTTTATTGGCGCTCGTTACTTCTCCCTACGTCCGTTTACCACTCCGTACAGCGGAGTTATAAAAAGTCATACATTTTACTTTTTGAAACCGATACCAATCATTTCCGATATTACATTTTAAAGCATTTATCGGCCGATAATATCGGCGATCCGATATTATCGGACATCTCTAATACATCCTATGCAAATATAAAAAAGCTTGTTGTGAAAAATGAGTTGGAATTTCACAAGAAAAAGGTCACAATTTCACAATAAAAACTTCGAATTTTGGCAGTATTATAATAAAAGTCGTCATTTTACTCGACGCAAGTCAAAATTTGACAAGAAAAACTGAACATTTGTGCAATGTCATGATAAAAGTTGGAATTTTACTCAATAACAGTCGCAATTTTACAAGAAAAGCTGGACATTTTGGCAATTGTGTGAAAAGAGTCGTAATTTTACTCAACAAAAGTCACAATTTTGTAAGAAAACTTTAAAATGTTGGCAATATTATAATAATAAACAGGATTTTACTTGGCAAAATGGTGACAAAAGTCATAATTTTACTCGAAATATGTCACTGTTTTACAAGAACAACAAAAAAAATTGGCAATATTGTGATAAAAGTCAGAATTTTATATGACAAATGTCACCATCTTGCATTAAAAAGTAATAATCTTACATAAAAAAGTAATAATTTTACGAGAAAGTATTGCATTATTACAGAACTGTGTAAACAGAGCGATGTCCCCATTAAGTAAGCATTGCCAGAAAACACACACGCGCACACACACACACACACACACACACACACACACACGCATACCTGTATTTCTTACCTTCTTAAGACCTGAGAAAAAAAGGCTACCTCTTTAGGACCACCTTTCTAGATATATAAAGATGTGTATTTACAACATTAATAATATATACATACTATGCTAATATAAAAAAAGCTGAACATTGTATGAAAAGAGTCGTAATTTTACTCGACAAAAGTCACAATTTTGTAAGAAAACTCTAAAATGTTGGCAATGTTATAATAATAATCTGAATTTTACTTGGCAAAATGGTGACAAAAGTCATCTTTTGACTCAAAATATGTCACTGTTTTACAAGAACAACAAAAAAATTAGCAATATTGTGATAAAAGTCAGAACTTTATATGACAAATGTCACCATCTTGCATTACAAAGTAATAATCTTACATAAAAAAGTAATAATTTTCCGAGAAAATATGGCATTATTACAGAAACAGAAGAATATGAGAAATTGTTCCCAATGTTATAAGAAAAAAGTCGACACATTGTGAGAAAAAGACTGCTTTTAGTTTGTTTATTTAAATTTATTTTTTTTGCTTGTAATTGGTTTTTAATCTTCATTATTTACTTGAAGTTATTCCAGTATGTCTCTATATACATATTTATTTTATTTTTCTAAATTAATTTTGGCCAAAGGGGGCGCATTTCAATTTCTTACACACACTTGTTACTACATATGTTGGCCAGAGGGGGAGCACTTCCAATTTTTACACACACTTGTTATTTCATATGTTGGCCAGAGGGGGAGCACTTTTAAAAGCGACAAACAGTCAATTTGAAAAATCCCTCCTTTTTGGGACCACCCTCATTTTGATAGATGTCACCAGCAGGGGTGCAAATGAGACATTCTCTATTAGATGTCATGTTATTGGGACCATGATTTATGTCATCACTTGTTCACACCTCCTCATATGGAAGCTACTTTTCCTTGTTGGTGTCTCAAGAAGGGTAGAAATACAAGAACACACACACACACCATGTGGTCTCAAAGCATGCATGCAGGTGGAGGCGGAGGGGGTGATGCTGGCGCTGTTCTGTGGTCGGGAGGACTCGGACACGGAGGCGGTGCCGGGTCAAAAGGTCATCACCTCCCCAAAGAACACACTCAGCGTGGACTTCTCCTCGGACTTCTCCAATGAGGAAAACTTCTCAGGATTTAACGCTCACTACAGCGCTGTGGGTAAGACTCTGATTGGTCGACTTATTTTGTTGTCTCTCTTGACTTGTTGTTTGGTAGACTTGTGGTTTTGGTGTTTGATTGACTTGTTGGCTTATTGTCTCGTTGACTTGTTAATTTGTCTTTTTTTGTTGACTTATCTTGTTTTGTTGTCTTGTTTTGTTGTCTTGTTTTGTTGACTTGTTGTTTGACAGACTTGTGGTTTTGGGGTTTTATTGACTTGTTTTCTTGTTGGCTTATTGTCCTGTTAACTTGTTTTTTTTTTAACTTGTTTTCTTGTCTTGTAACTACTTTTTTGTTTAGTTGTTTGGTTGACTTGTTGTCTTGTCTTGTTGGCTTATTTTCACGTTCACTTGTTCATTTGTCTTTTGTTGCGGACTTGTCTTGTTTTGTTTTCTTGTTATCTTGTTTTAAATTATTGTTTTGTTTGGTTGACCCGTTTTGGTGACTTGTAGTTGTGTCGTCCTGTTAATTTGTAGATCGTTTCTTGTTAACTTGTTGTTTTGTTGAGTTGTTTTTTTCTCCTGTCAACTTGTTTTTTTGAGTTGTTGTTTGGTTGACTAGTTTTGTTGACTTGTTATTTTGTTGTCCTGTTGTTTTGTAATTTTGTTGTTCTGTTAACTTGTTTTTTGTCTTGTTAACATGTTGTTTTGTTGAATAATTTTTTTAACTTGTCTTGTCGACTTGGCAGATGTAGACGAGTGTTTGGACGGTGTTGTCCTTTTGGCTTGTTTTTTGTCCTGTTAACTTGTTTTGTTGAATATTTGTTGTGTTGACTTGTTCTCTTGTCTAGTGAACTTTTTTTTTGGTTGAGTTGTTGTTTGGTTGAATTGCTGTCTTGTCTTGTTGGCTTATTTTCACATTTACTTGTTGATTTTCTTTTGTTGTTGTCTCATCTTGTTTTGATGTTTTGTTATCTCGTTTTAAATTATTGTTTTGTCGTCTTGTTTGGTTGACTAGTTTTGTTGACTCGTAGTTGCGTTGTCCTGTTAATTTCTTGTTTTTGTCTTGTTAACTTGTTGTTTTGTTGAGTTGTCGTTTCGTTGTCTTGTTTACCCGTTGGTTTGTTGAGTTGGTTTTTGTTGACTTGTTGTTTTCTTGTCCTCTTAACTTGTTTTTTTTTAGTTGTTGTTTGGTTGACAAGTTTTGTTGACTTGTTATTTTGTTGCCCTTTTATTTAGTAATGTTGTAGTTCTGTTAACTTGTTTTGTTGAGTTGTCGTTTTGTTGAGACATTGTTTTGTCGTCTTGTTAACGTGTTGTTTTTTTTAATAATTTTTTTGACTTGTCTTGTTGACTTGGCAGACGTAGATGAGTGTTTGGACGTTGTTGTCCTGTTGACTTTTTTTTGTCCTGTTAACTTGTTGTTTTATTGAATTGTTGTTTGTTGACTTGTCCTTTTGTCTTTTTAAACTACTTTTTTGGCTTATACCTTGTTTACTTGTTGATTTGTCTTTTGTTGATCTTTGTTGACTTGTCTTGTTTAGTTGTCTTTTAAAGTTGTTGTTGTTTTGTCAACTTGTTTGTTTGACTGGTTTTGTAGACTTGTTTTGTTTGTTGTCCTGTTAACTTGTTGTTTTGTTGAATTGTTGTTTTGTTGTCTTGTTGTGTTGTTTTTGTTGACTTGTTGTTGTGTTGTCTTGTTAACTTGTTTTATTGTCTTGTTGACTTGCTTATTGTCCTGTTAACTTGTTTGTTTTTTTTACTTGTTTTCTTGTCTTGTAACTACTTTTTTGTTTAGTTGTTTGGTTGACTTGTTGTCTTGTCTTGTTGGCTTATTTTCACGTTCACTTGTTCATTTGTCTTTTGTTGCTGACTTGTCTTGTTTTGTTTTCTTGTTATCTTGTTTTAAATTATTGTCTTGTTTGGTTGACTCGTTTTGGTGACTTGTAGTTGTGTTGTCTTGTTAATTTGTAGATTTTTTCTTGTTAACTTGTTGTTTTGTTGAGTTGTTTTTTGTTGAGTTGTTGTTTTGTTGTCCTGTTAACTTTTTTTTTTAGTTGTTGTTTGGTTGACTAGTTTTGTTGACTTGTTATTTTGTTGTTCTGTTGTTTTGTAATTTTGTTGTTCTGTTAACTTGTTTTTTGTCTTGTTAACGTGTTGTTTTGTTGAATAATTTTTTTTAACTTGTCTTGTCGACTTGGCAGATGTAGACGAGTGTTTGGACGGTGTTGTCCCGTTGGCTTGTTTTTTGTCCTGTTAACTTGTTTTGTTGAATTATTGTTGTGTTGACTTGTTCTCTTGTCTCGTTAACTTTTTTGGGGGTTGAGTTGTTGTTTGGTTGACTTGTTGGCTTATTTTCTTGTTTACTTGTTGATTTGTCTTTTGTTGTTGACATGTCTTGTTTTGTTGTTTGTTGTTTGTTTGGTTGACTAGTTTTGTTGACTTGAAGTTGTGTTGTCCTGTTAAGTTGTTGTTTTTTGTCTTGTAAACTTGTTGTTTTGTTGAGTTGTTTTTTGTTGACCTGTTGTATTGTCAACTTGTTTTGTTGTCCTGTTGATTTGTTTTATTTCCTGTTAACTTGTTCTTTTTGTTAAAACTTTGTTTTGTTAACTTGTTTTCTTGTCTTCTTAACACATTTTTTTTAGTTGTTGTTTGGTTGACTAGTTTTGTTGTCTTGTCAACGTGTTGTTTTGTTGAGTAACTTTTTGGACTTGTGTTGTTGGCTCGGCAGACGTGGACGAGTGTATGGACGGCGTGGACGAGGACATGCAGTGTGACCACCTGTGTCACAACTACTTGGGGGGGTTCTACTGCTCGTGTCGTCATGGTTACTTGCTGCACACGGACAAGCGCACATGTACAGGTGACATCACGTCGATGAACACACACACAATGTTATGTTGCTTCAAATGTGACTTTTTGGAATGTTGTATCGCCCTGAGAACTTTAAGACCTCTAAGACCCTTAAGTTCCTTTACCAGAACAGTGTGTGTGTGTGTGTGTGTGTGTGTGTGTGTGTGTGTGTGTGTGTGTGTGTGTGTGTGTGAGCGTGTGTGTGTGTGTGTGAGCTCTGATAGTGGTTGCTGATTGGGGGTAAATATTTACATGTACTGCAGACAGCGTTTGATTGATGAAGTGTGAGACTCACCACTGACATCTGCAATCTGTGTGTGTGTGTGTGTGTGTGTGTGTGTGTGTGTGTGTGTGTGTGTGTGTGTGTGTGTGTGTGTGTGTGTGTGTGTGTGTGTGTGTGAGAGAGTGTGTGTGTGTGGGCAGTGGAGTGCGGTGGCCACGTGTTTGGAAACCGTTCTGGGGTGGTGAGCAGCGTGGACTTCCCTGCTCCGTATCCAAAGAGTTCCGAGTGTTTGTACGTGATCGAGGTGGCGGCGGGCCTCAAGCTCCGCCTCCATTTTGAGCACACCTTCGACGTGGAGGACCACCCAGAGGTGGTGTGTCCGTACGACTACGTCAAGGTAGGACGCGCACACGTACACGCACACACACAGAGCGGAGCGACTGCAGGCGTGTCGTTCCAGATCCGAGCGGGCGCCAGAGACTTGGGGACGTTCTGCGGCCGCCGGTCTCCCGGAGTCATCGAGACCGACAGTAACGTGGCGGCCATCCTGTTCCACAGCGACAACTCCGGGGAGAACCTCGGCTGGAGGCTGACGTACACGTCTGTAGGTCCGTGACGTGCGCGCGCACAAACACACGCCAATGCATGACTCGATGAACCCGCTTTCCTTCGGTGCTTTTATTTTGTAGAGGCAGGAAGTCAGTGTCCGGTTCCAGAGCGGCCTCCAAACAGCATACTGAGCCCGGTCCAGTCCGAGTACTCAATCGGAGACCATGTCGAGGTCACATGCGCTACTGGGTTCCGATTGGTCAAGGTGACATCTTGTTTCCATCATACTTGCCAACCCTGCAGATTTTCCCGGGACACTCCTGAATTTCTCCCGATTTCCAACAATATTGGGGGCGTGCCTTAAAGGTACTGCCTTTAGCATCCTATAAAACCTGTCGTCACGTCCACTTTTCCTCCATACAAACAGCGTGCCGGCTTATATGCGGCTTTTACACACACATAAGTGAATGCAGAGCATACTTGGTCAACAGCCATACAGGTCACACTGAGGGTGGCCGTATCTCTTATGTGTGACTGACATCATATTGTAGTCTACACGTATCTCTTATGTGTGACTGCCATCATATTGCAGTCTACACGTATCTCTTATGTGTGACTGCCATCATATTGCAGTCTACACGTATCTCTTATGTGTGACTGGCATCATATTGCAGTCTACACGTATCTCTTATGTGTGACTGCCATCATATTGCAGTCTACACGTATCTCTTATGTGTGACTGCCATCATATTGCAGTCTACACGTATCTCTTATGTGTGTCATCATATTGCAGTGTACACGTATCTCTTATGTGTGACTGCCATCATATTGTAGTCTACACGTATCTCTTATGTGTGACTGCCATCATATTGCAGTCTACACGTATCTCTTATGTGTGACTGCCATCCTATTGCAGTCTACACGTATCTCCTATGTGTGACTGCCATCATATTGCAGTCTACACATATCTCTTATGTGTGACTGCCATCATATTGTAGTCTACACGTATCTCTTATGTGTGACTGCCATCCTATTGCAGTCTACACGTATCTCTTATGTGTGACTGCCATCCTATTGCAGTCTACACGTATCTCCTATGTGTGACTGCCATCATATTGCAGTCTACACGTATCTCTTATGTGTGACTGCCATCATATTGCAGTCTACATGTATCTCTTATGTGTGACTGGCTTCATATTGCAGTCTACATGTATCTCTTATGTGTGACTGCCATCATATAGCAGTCTACACGTATCTCTTATGTGTGACTGCCATCATATTGCAGTCTACACGTATCTCTTATGTGTGACTGCCATCATATTGCAGTCTACACATATCTCTTATGTGTGACTGCCATCATATTGCAGTCTACACGTATCTCTTATGTGTGACTGTCATCATATTGCAGTCTACACGTATCTCTTATGTGTGTCTGCAATCATATTGCAGTCTACACGTATCTCTTATGTGTGACTGCCATCAAATTGCAGTCTACACATATCTCTTATGTGTGACTGCCATCATATTGTAGTCTACATGTATCTCTTATGTGTGTCTGCCATCATATTGCAGTCTACACGTATCTCTTATGTGTGACTGCCATCAAATTGCAGTCTACACATATCTCTTATGTGTGACTGCCATCATATTGTAGTCTACACGTATCTCTTATGTGTGACTGCCATCCTATTCCAGTCTACACGTATCTCTTATGTGTGACTGCCATCCTATTGCAGTCTACACGTATCTCCTATGTGTGACTGCCATCATATTGCAGTCTACACGTATCTCTTATGTGTGTCATCATATTGCAGTGTACACGTATCTCTTATGTGTGACTGCCATCATATTGTAGTCTACACGTATCTCTTATGTGTGACTGCCATCCTATTGCAGTCTACACGTATCTCTTATGTGTGACTGCCATCCTATTGCAGTCTACACGTATCTCCTATGTGTGACTGCCATCATATTGCAGTCTACACGTATCTCTTGTGTGTGACTGCCATCATATTGTAGTCTACACGTATCTCTTATGTGTGACTGCCATCCTATTGCAGTCTACACGTATCTCTTATGTGTGACTGCCATCCTATTGCAGTCTACACGTATCTCCTATGTGTGACTGCCATCATATTGCAGTCTACACGTATCTCTTATGTGTGACTGCCATCATATTGCAGTCTACATGTATCTCTTATGTGTGACTGGCTTCATATTGCAGTCTACATGTATCTCTTATGTGTGACTGCCATCATATAGCAGTCTACACGTATCTCTTATGTGTGACTGCCATCATATTGCAGTCTACATGTATTTCTTATGTGTGACTGCCATCATATTGCAGTCTACACATATCTCTTATGTGTGACTGCCATCATATTGCAGTCTACACGTATCTCTTATGTGTGACTGTCATCATATTGCAGTCTACACGTATCTCTTATGTGTGTCTGCCATTATATTGCAGTCTACACGTATCTCTTATGTGTGACTGCCATCAAATTGCAGTCTACACATATCTCTTATGTGTGACTGCCATCATATTGTAGTCTACATGTATCTCTTATGTGTGTCTGCCATCATATTGCAGTCTACACGTATCTCTTATGTGTGACTGCCATCAAATTGCAGTCTACACATATCTCTTATGTGTGACTGCCATCAAATTGCAGTCTACACATATCTCTTATGTGTGACTGCCATCATATTGCAGTCTATACATATCTCTTACGTGTGACTGCCATCATATTGCAGTCTACACGTATCTCTTATGTGTGACTGCCATCAAATTGCAGTCTACACCTATCTCTTATGTGTGACTGCCATCATATTGCAGTCTACACATATCTCTTATGTGTGACTGCCATCATATTGCAGTCTACACGTATCTCTTATGTGTGACTGTCATCATATTGCAGTCTACACGTATCTCTTATGTGTGTCTGCCATCATATTGCAGTCTACACGTATCTCTTATGTGTGACTGCCATCAAATTGCAGTCTACACATATCTCTTATGTGTGACTGCCATCATATTGCAGTCTACACGTATCTCTTATGTGTGACTGCCATCAAATTGCAGTCTACACATATCTCTTATGTGTGACTGCCATCGTATTGCAGTCTATACATATCTCTTATGTGTGACTGCCATCATATTGCAGTCTACACGTATCTCTTATGTGTGACTGCCATCCTATTGCAGTCTACACGTATCTCCTATGTGTGACTGCCATCATATTGCAGTCTACACGTATCTCTTATGTGTGTCTGCCATCATATTGCAGTCTACACGTATCTCTTATGTGTGACTGACATCAAATTGCAGTCTACACGTATCTCTTATGTGTGACTGCCATTATATTGTAGTCTACATGTATCTATTATGTTTGACTGCCATCTACTCGTCACACTTATCATTACACCATGTACCAAATAAAATAGCTTCAAGGTCGGTAAGCACAACCAAAAATTATTTTGTACATTAGGCGCACCGGGTAATAAGGCGCACTGTCGAGTTTTGAGAAAATGAAAGGATTTTAAGTAGAGATGTCCGATAATATCGGACTGCCGATAAATGCTTTAAAATGTAATATCGGTTTCAAAAAGTAAAATTTATGACTTTTTTTAAAACACTGTTGTACGGAGTGGTACACGGACGTAGGGAGAAGTACAGAGCGCCAATAAACCTTAAAGGCACTGCCTTTGCGTGCCGGCCCAGTCACATAATATCTACGGCTTTTCACACACACACAAGTGAATGCAAGGCATACTTGGTCAACAGCCATACAGGTCACACTGAGGGTGGCCGTATAAACAACTTTAACACTGTTACAAATATGCGCCACACTGTGAACCCACACCAAACAAGAATGACAAACACATTTCGGGAGAACATCCGCACCGTAACACAACATAAACACAACAGAACAAACACCCAGAACCCCTTGCAGCACTAACTCTTCCGGGACGCTACAATATACACCCCCCCCAACCCCGCCCACCTCGAATACCCCCCTCCCACCCATCTCTCGAATTCGGAGATCTCAAGGTTGGCAAGTATGGTTGCCATGACAACCCCACATCGTTTTACTTTACCGCTGCACAACATTAGCGTTGATGCAACTCATTTAATATTTATTTATGAAGCGAAACAGGAAGTGGCGCACGTCACCGTAACTTTTTCCCCGCTTCTGGCGCAGGACGGTCAGCGCGTGGACGAGTACAACATGGAGTGTGGGACTGACAGGAAGTGGAACGGCAGCCTTCCTGTGTGTCAAAGTAAGAGGCGCTCTCTTTTACTTCCTGAAAGTGGGGGAGGAAGGCGGAGCTACTCGTCATGCCTATGTTGCCTCGCTCTGTCACAGCGGTGGACTGTGGCGTTCCCGAGGGGGTGGACCGGGCTGACGTGGTGTTTGGTAACCGTGGCAACAGCACACTGTTTGGAGCCACCGTCCGCTACCGGTGCGGAGACGACGCCTTTGAGATCCACCCTAACGACAGTAACTCACCAATTCATCGGTAATGTACTCGACTTTGGACTCACTGACGTGTGTGTGTGTGTGTGTGTGTGTGTGTGTGTGTGTGTGTGTGTGTGTGTGTGTGTGTGTGTGTGTGTGTGTGTGTGTGTGTGTGTCAGGTCAGTATCACTGCGGGCCAAACGGGCTTTGGGTCCACGCTGATTTAGGGGTGGAGCTTCCGTCCTGTGCGCCAGGTGAGTGTCGCAAAGCTGGCGTGCGTTTTTCACGTGCGTGGAGACGTCATGTGATCTCCCGACAGCGTGTGGCCGTCCCGCCAGGTCCTTCCCCCGGCAGGTGAAGCGCATAGTGGGCGGGCACGGCGCCGAGCCCGGCCTCTTCCCCTGGCAGGTCCTGCTGAGCGTGGAGGATCCGTCCCGCGTCCCCGAGGACCGCTGGTTCGGCTCCGGCGCCTTGCTGTCCGACAGGTGGGTCCTGACCGCGGCTCACGTGCTCCGGACCCGGCGGCGGGACGCCCGCGTGGTCCCCGTAGACCCCGAGCACGTCAAGGTGAGTCTCTGGCGAAGGAAGCCGATCGGAGCGGAGTTGCTCTTCCAAGATGATAGAGTTGTGTCGCGTGCCAGGTCTTCGTGGGACTCGTGGACAAGCGGGACCAGCATTCGGCGCCCGGTCACTCGGTGGACGAGGTCGTCCTCCATCCGGACTTCCGGCCAAGTGACTACAACGACGACATCGCCATGGTGAGGCTGAGCGCCCGGGTGGAGCTGAACGCCGCCGTCCGTCCCGTCTGCCTGCCCCCGCCGCAGCTCCAGGTGCGTCACCTTGTCTCGTTTAGTTGTCTTGTAAAATTGTTGTTGTTTTGTCAACTTGTTTGGTTGACTGGTTTTGTAGACTTGTATTTTTTGTTGTCCTGTTAACTTGTTGTTTTGTTAACTTGTTGTTTTGTTGAATTGTTGTTTTGTTCACATGTTGTCTTGTTTCCCCGTTGTTTTGTTGTGTTGTTTTTGTTGACTTGTTGTTGTGTTGTCTTGTTAACTTGTTTTGTTGTCTTGTTGACTTGCTTTTTGTCCTGTTAACTTGTTTTTTTTTTTACTTGTTTTCTTGTCTTGTAACTACTTTTTTGTTTAGTTGTTTGGTTGACTCGTTGTCTTGTCTTGTTGGCTTATTTTCACGTTCACTTGTTCACTTTTGTTGCTGACTTGTTTTGTTTTCTTGTTATCTTGCTTTAAATTATTGTTTTGTTTGGTTGACCCGTTTTGGTGACTTGTAGTTGTGTCGTCCTGTTAATTTGTAGATTTTTTTCTTGTTAACTTGTTGGTTTGTTGAGTTGTTTTTTGTTGACTTGTTGTTTTGTTGTCCTGTTAACTTGTTTTTTTGAGTTGTTGTTTGGTTGACTAATTTTGTTGACTTGTTATTTTGTTGTCCTGTTGTTTTGTAATTTTGTTGTTCTGTTAACTTGTTTTTTGCCTTAACGTGTTTTTTTGTTGAATAATTTTTTAAACTTGTCTTGTCGACTTGGCAGATGTAGACGAGTGTTTGGACGGTGTTGCCCTGTTGGCTTGTTTTTTGTCCTGTTAACTTGTTTTGTTTACTTGTAATTTTGATGTCCTGTTGTTTTGTAATTTTGTTGTTCTGTTAACTTGTTTTTTGCCTTGTTAACATGTTGTTTTGTTGAATAATTTTTTTAACTTGTCTTGTCGACTTGGCAGATGTAGACGAGTGTTTGGACGGTGTTGCCCTGTTGGCTTGCTTTTTGTCCTGTTAACTTGTTTTGTTGAATTGTTGTTGTGTTGACTTGTTCTCTTGACTCGTTAACTTTTTTTGGGGTTGAGTTGTTGTTTGGTTGACTTGTTGTCTTGTTTTCATGTTTATTTGTTGATTTGTCTTTTGTTGTTGACATGTTTTGTTGTCTGGTTTTGAAATATTGTTTTGTCGTTTTGTTGACTTGAAGTTGTGTTGTCCTGTTAAGTTGTTGTTTTTTGTCTTGTTAACTTGTTGTTTTGTTGAGTTGTTTTTTGTTGACTTGTTGTTTTGTTGTATTGTCAACTTGTTTTGTTGTCCTGTTGATTTGTTTTATTTCCTGCTAACTTGTTCTTTTGTTAAAACTTAGTTTTGTTAACTTGTTGTTTTGTTGAATTGTTGTTTTGTTCACATGTTGTCTTGTTTACCCATTGTTTTGTTGTGTTGTTTTTGTTGACTTGTTGTTGTGTTGTCTTGTTAACTTGTTTTGTTGTCTTGTTGACTTGCTTATTGTCCTGTTAACTTGTTGTTGTTGTTTTACTTGTTTTCTTGTCTTGTAACTACTTTTTTGTTTAGTTGTTTGGTTGACTTGTTGTCTTGTCTTGTTGGCTTATTTTCACGTTCATTTATCTTTTGTTGCTGACTTGTCTTGTTTTGTTTTCTTGTTATCTTGTTTTAAATTATTGTTTTGTTTGGTTGACCCGTTTTGGTGACTTGTAGTTGTGTCGTCCTGTTAATTTGTAGATTTTTTCTTGTTAACTTGTTGTTTTGTTGTCCTGTTAACTTGTTTTTTTGAGTTGTTGTTTGGTTGACTAGTTTTGTTGACTTGTTATTTTGTTGTCCTGTTGTTTTGTAATTTTGTTGTTCTGTTAACTTGTTTTTTGTCTTGTTAACGTGTTGTTTTGTTGAATAATTTTTTTAACTTGTCTTGTCAACTTGGCAGATGTAGACGAGTGTTTGGACGGTGTTGTCCTGTTGGCTTGTTTATTGTCCTGTTAACTTGTTTTGTTGAATTATTGTTTTGTTGACTTGTTCTCTTGTCTTGTTAACTTTTTTGGGGGTTGAGTTGTTGTTTGGTTGACTTGTTGTCTTGTCGGCTTATTTTCATGTTTACTTGTTGACATGTCTTGTTTTGTTGTCTGGTTTTGAAATATTGTTTTGTTGTTTTGTTGACTTGAAGTTGTGTTGTCCTGTTAAGTTGTTGTTTTTTGTCTTGTTAACTTGTTGTTTTGTTGAGTTATTTTTTGTTGACTTGTTGTTTTGTTGTATTGTCAACTTGTTTTGTTGTCCTGTTGATTTGTTTTATTTCCTGTTAACTTGTTCTTTTGTTAAAACTTTGTTTTGTTAACTTGTTTTCTTGTCTTGTTAACTAAAAATTTTTTAGTTGTTGTTTGTTTGACTAGTTTTGTTGTCTTGTCAACGTGTTGTTTTGTTAAATAACTTTTTGGACTTGTGTTGTTGGCTCACCTGCGCGTCACGTGACCCCTCCCCTCCCTCTGTCACCTTTGACAACTGTGTCTCGCAGGACTCCGCCCCGGCCCCCCTGCCCAACTCTGTGGGCGTCGTCGCCGGCTGGGGCGTCTCGGACCCCTCCTCCAACGCCACGGGAGCGACCTCGGACCTCCTGCAGTACGTCAAGCTGCCGGTGGTGTCCGAGGACGAGTGTCGCGCCAGCTACGCCTCGCGCGGCTACAACGTCAGCGACGGCATGTTCTGCGCCGGCTTCTACGAGGGGGGGCGGGACACCTGCCTGGGGGACAGCGGCGGCGCCTTCGTCATGGAAGAGCCGTTTGGCCGCAGGTGGGCTGTCTTTGGGCTGGTGTCGTGGGGTGGCCCCGAGGCGTGCGGCACTCGCCGGGTGTACGGCGTCTACACGCGCGTGGTCAAATATGTGGAGTGGATACAAAACCGCACTGGCAGCGCCCCCTGGTGGAAGCACTAAGGAGGTGCAAGTTTTCGCTCATTCTTTATTGTCCGTCCTCGGGTCAACGGTCACATAGCAACTGACGCTGTGGTCAAAGTTGGACTTGCCACAAAACGCATTAAGATATTCAATACCCCAAATCTGTCACGTTTCATGTGTCAGGTAAACCGCGTCGAATGGGGCCTTCCTCTTGTATTCTTGTTTTGTACAATAAATTGTTCAACTTCCTCATCATCCTTTTTATTTGAACTTTAATTCTTAGACTCGCCCACTTTGTTAATCGTCATGAAAAAAACCAAAATTTATTTTAGCTCTGCGTGGCGTTCAAGTCCACCCTGGCCATGGTGGTTGTGATCCAGGGTAGGAAGTTCCCCAGGCGGGTGTAGACGCCATACTTGCCAGTGGCGGCGCACTCTTCGCCCCAGCTGATGATGCCGGTCAGGAACCACGTGCCCCTGTAGTGGACCACGAAGGGGCCGCCGCTGTCGCCGCTGCAGGCGTCGATGCTGGCCTTCAGGTATCCTGCACAGAACATGTTGTCTGTGATCACCTGCAGGGGGGCACGCAACATGGATGCTCTTCACCTTTTTTGAAAACACCCTTCTTCTGCTTTTGCTCACCAGCAAACTGACAACACTCTGCTAGCGCCGTGCTAGCGTGACGCTAACACAGTGGCTGCTATCACCTGCTCGCTAGACAGGCTGCAGGACCGGTGACTGACCACCGGGAGCGCCACCTTCCTGAGGAATCGCGAGGGCCTGCCCAGGTACTTTGTGGTCCCCCATCCTGTCACCACACCCCTGTTGTCCTCCTGAACACACACACACACGTCTGTATAAAACTTTTACCGTTAAGGGCCACACACTGAAAAATCAAAACATGCGGTGGCCATTTTGAAATGTTTAATTTTCAAAACTACGGAGCCCTTAAAGGGACATCGGGGAAAAAACATTTTTTTACATTTTTTTTTTTTTTTTTTAGACATGTATCATAAAAAGTTTCTCGTGCGCACGAGATACATGTCTAAAAACAAAAAAACAACAACAAAAAAAAATTCTACATTTTTTTTTCCCCCCCATGTCCCTTTAGGGCAGGGGTGTCCAAACTTTTTCCACTGAGGGCCGCACACTGAAAAATCAAAGCAAACGGGGGCCATTTTGATATTTTTTTATTTTAAAAACCAATACAATATATGTATAAAAAATATACATTTAGGCCTCCACTCAGGCTTGATCCCAGGGACCCCAAAGGGTTTTGTTTAAAAAAATATAAAAAATGTTTCATTATTCAGTATTATTATTTTTATTATTATTCAAGTTTTAAATCCATAGATATACATTAGGTCTGTCTGTCAATATAACGTTTTTAAAGATTTAAGTCGTATGTTCTTTTTGTCAAAGAAAACCTTGTTTTTTTATGGAAAAAACACAAAATATGCAATATTTTCACCCAATAACATTTTTAAGTGGAATATTTGAGATTATATAATAATTGGAGCCTTAAAAAGGTAAAAAACTCATAACACCATTAATTCATTATTATTTTTTGAGCGATGACACTTAAAAACAAATCACACAAAAATTATCGGGGAACCAAAAGTGTTAAAAAATAAATTATCCATTTTTTTTACTCTTTACTTTTAACACAATAATCTCGAGATCAACTTCAGATCTATCCGTCAATTATAAGTTGTATTGTTGTTTATGTTTTTTCGTTTTAGGCCCTTCTTTAAAAAAAAAAAAAAAAACAGCTCCATTTTTTATATGGCAAACACAAAATATGCAACATTTTCCCCAAAAATTATCTCAAAGTGCAATATTTAATGTGACGTAATTGGAGCCTTGGATAGGTCAATAATTCATAATAACATTGATTTTGATTCATTATTATTTTTTAAAGAAAGAAACAGCCTGCATGGCAGCTTTGTGTTATTAGAGTAAACATTGCAACATTTTCTTTTTACATTTCACCTGTTTGCTCTTTCATACCACTTTTTATGTTTTACATTTTTTTAATCGTATTTTAAAATGGGCCGTGGGGCCGTTAAAAAATGAACCGCGGGCCGCAAATGCCCCCCGGGCCGCACTTTGGACATCCCTGCTTTAGGGGCTCCGTACAAAACCAATATAATACATCGATTTTTTTTTTTTACCTTTAGTGCTCCCCTCAAGTTTGGTAGGGTCTCAGTCATAACAATGTTAAAAATAAGTCATATTTTCTTTTATTTTTATACAAGGCTTAAATCCCTGGATCAACTTCAGGTCTGCCTGTCGATATAAAGTTGTTGTTCTTTTAATGTTTTATGCCCTTTTTGTCAAAAGCCTGTTTTCTGTTGCAAAAATAAAATTCCCCTCAAATTTTTTTTAAAGTGGACTATTTGATGTGAAGTAATTGGAACTTTAAATAGGTCAATCATTCATAACGACATTGGCTTTAATTGGGGCCCGAGCAGCGGAGCAAACACAGCAGGCCTATTGAAATTGCTCTGTTTATTATATATATATTAGGGCTGGGAATCTTTGGGTGTCCCACGATTCGATTCAAAATCGATTCTTGGGGTCACGATTCGATTCAGAATCGATTTTTTTTTTTCAATTCAACACGATTCTCGATTCAAAAACAATTTTTTTTTTTTTTTTTTAATGAAAACAATATACAACAATACCATAATAATGCAATACAATTTCAAAACAAAACCCGACCGAGCAACATTCAGAATAGCAATAAACAGAGCAATTGAGGACACACAAACATGACACGGAACTATCTAAAAGTAGTGAGACAAAAATGAATATTATCAACAACAGTATCAATATTAGTAACAATTTCAACATGGCAGTGATTAAAAATCCCTCATTGATATTATCATTACAAACATTAATAAAAAAAAATAATACAAAAAATGAATAGTGAATAGTGTCACGGTGGCTTACACTTGCATCGCATCTCATAAAGTAAATGTCTAATGATGATGTCAATGAGGGATTTTTAATCACTGCTATGTTGAAATTGTAACTAATATTGATACTATTGTTGATAATATTCATTTTTGTTTCACTACTTTTGGTTTGCTCTGTCGTGTTTGTGTCTCCTCTCGATTACTCTGTTTATTGCAGTTCTGAGTGTTGCTGGGTCGGGTTTGGTTTTGGAATTGGATTGCATTGTTATGGTATTGCTGTGTATTGTTTTGTTGGATTGATTAATTAAAAAAAAAATTAAAAAAATTAATACAAAAAAAAAAATCAAAAAAAATAAATCAATTTTTTAAAAATGAGAATCGATTCTGAATCGCACAACGTGAGAATCGATTTTTTCCCACACCCCTAATATATATATATATATATATATATATATATATATATATATATATATATATATATATATATATATGATAAGTGGTAGAAAATGGATGGATGTATATACTGTATATGTATGTATGTATTTATTTATTTATTTTTTAAATAACTGATTTAGCGATGTGACGTCCTCTCACCTTGAGCAGGTACTTGGACAGGTGGGGGTCGGGCAGGCAGGCGGGGATGGCGGTGGGCCCTCTTATGATAGGCTGGGCCAGGTAGAGCAGAGCGATGTCGCTGTCCAGAGTGAACGTGTGGAAGTGAGGATGGATCAGCACCTGCTGGACCGTGATTGTCTGCTCACCTGGATCGCGACGCTGCTTGTCATAATCACCTGCACGCACAACAAACCATCACACCTATGTAGGCTCTAAGAACGTTTCCATTTTTTTAAAGGCCTACTGAAATGAATTTTTTTTATTTAAACGGGGATAGCAGATCTATTCTATGTGTCATACTTGATCATTTCGCGATATTGCCATATTTTTGCTGAAAGGATTTAGTATAGAACAACGACGATAAAGATTGCAACTTTTGGTATCTGATAAAAAAAAGGCTTGCCCCTACCAGAAGTAGCGTGACATAGTCAGTTGAACATATATGCAAAGTTCCCTATTGTTTACAATGATGGCCGCATGAAGTGAGAGAGATTCGGACCGAGAAAGCGACAATTTCCCCATTAATTTGAGCGAGGATGAAAGATTTGTGGATGAGTAAAGTGCAAGTGAAGGACTAGTGGGGAGTTGAAGCTATTCAGATAGGGAAGATGCTGTGAGAGCCGGGGGTGACCTGATATTCAGCTGGGAATGACTACAACAGTAAATAAACACAAGACATATATATACTCTATTAGCCACAACACAACCAGGCTTATATTTAACATGCCACAAATTAATCCTGCATAAAAACACCTGCGTGTTTGTTATGCTAGCTCCTGGCTCCTCTGCTAGCTCCTAGCTCCATAGAACACGCCAATACAATTCAAACACCTGATCAACACACACAATCACTCAGCCCAAAAGACCGTTCACCTAACCCAAGGTTCATAAAGCTTATATATTTTTAAAAAGTTACGTACGTGACGCGCACGTACGGTACGGTACGTGTTATGCTAGCTCCTAGCTCCTATGCTAGCTCCTAGCTCCATAGAACATGCCAATACAATTCAAACACCTGATCAACACACACAATCACTCAGCCCAAAAGACCGTTCACCTAACCCAAGGTTCATAAAGCTTATATATTTTAAAAAAGTTACGTACGTGACGCGCACGTACGGTACGGTACGTGTTATGCTAGCTCCTAGCTCCTATGCTAGCTCCTAGCTCCATAGAACACGCCAATACAATTCAAACACCTGATCAACACACACAATCACTCAGCCCAAAAGACCGTTCACCTAACCCAAGGTTCATAAAGCTTATATATTTTTAAAAAGTTACGTACGTGACGCGCACGTACGGTACGGTACGTGTTATGCTAGCTCCTAGCTCCTATGCTAGCTCCTAGCTCCATAGAACACGCCAATACAATTCAAACACCTGATCAACACACACAATCACTCAGCCCAAAAGACCGTTCACCTAACCCAAGGTTCATAAAGCTTATATATTTTAAAAAAGTTGCGTACATACGCAAAAAAAAGTTGCGCACATACGGTCAAGCGATCAAATGTTTAGAAGCCAAAGCTGCATACTCAGAGTAGCACGTCTGCGTCTTTGTCATCCAAATCTAAGTAATCCTGGTAAGAGTCTGTGTTGTCCCAGTTCTCTACAGGCGTCTGTGTATCGAAGTCAACAGTCCTCCTGGTTAGAGTCTCTGTTATCCGAGTTCTTCCATCTTGACTGCATCTTCCGGGAATGTAAACAAAGAAGCGCCGGCTGTGTACTGTTGTGGCTGACTACGTTCGAAAAATACGTCCATTTCGCACCGACAACTTTCTTCTTTGCTTGCTCAGCTTCGTTCTCCATAATGCAATGAACATGATTGAAACAGATTCACGAACACAGATGTCCAGAATACTGTGGAATTATGAAATGAAAACAGAGCTTTTTCGTATTGGCTTCAATGTGGAAGGCATACCCGTGTTCGCCGGTCTACGTCACGCGCATACGTCATCCTCAGAGGCGTTTCGAACCGGAAGTTTAGCGGCAAATTTAAAATGTCACTTTATAAGTTAACCCGGCCGTATTGGCATGTGTTATAATGTTAAGATTTCATCATTGATATATAAACTATCAGACTGCGTGGTCGGTAGTAGTGGGTTTCAGTAGGCCTTTAAATTGTAGTACCAGGAAAGGTCATATTGCGAGAATGCAGTCCAAATAAGCGAATGTGTGGCTAATGTAGCCATCACAAAGCTAACCTGTGGCTAACGCAGACAAAATTAACTAACGTAGACAAAATAAAGCTAACTTGTGGCTAAAGTAAACAAAATTAAACAAACCTGGCTTTGGCTAACGTAGACGAATAAAGCTAACCAGCAAAATTTAGCCATTATAAAACTAACCTGGGCTATCGGCTACCTCCGAGGACAAAGCTACGAACAATGGGTGACCGGGCTTTCTGCTCCGCCACTCCCAGTTTGTGGAACGCTCTCCCTGACCACCTGAGGGCACCACAGACTGTGGATGCTTTTAAAAAAGGCTTAAAAACCCTTGTTTTTAAAAAAGCCTTTTTTTAAATATATGCATACTAGTTTTAGCTTTTTGGCTGTTCTAGTTTTTATTTTTTTATTATCTTTTTATTTTAATACACTGTAGCACTTTGAGGTTGTTTACTCAATGTAAAGTGCTTTTTACAAATAAAATCTATCATTATTATTGTTATCATAGACAAATAGAGCTGTGGCAAATATAGCCATATTAAAACTAACCTGGCAATAGTAGAAACAATTAAGCTGACCTACGGCTAATGGAGACAAATAAAGCTAACTTGTGGAAAATATAGCCGTATTAAACTAACCTGTGGCAATAGTCGACCACAATATTGCTAGCCTGTGACTAACTTGGGCAAAATAAAGTACCCTGGGGCTAACATAGACAAAATAAAACTAACGTGTGGCTAATGTAGACAAAATGAAGCTAACCTGTGGCCAACGTCGTCAAAATAAAGCTAGCCTGTGGCTAATGTAGCCATAATAAAGCTAACCCAGGGCTAGCGTAAACAAAATAAAGGTAACTTGAGGCTAATTTAGCCATAATAAAGCTAAACTGTGACTAACATAGATACAATAAAGCTAACTTGTGGCCAATGTAGCCAGAAAAATAACTAATTTGGGGGTATAATGAAGCTAACCTCTGGCTAACAGACAAAATAAAGCTAACTTGTGGCTAATTTAGCCATAATAAAGCTAAACTGTGACTAACATAGATAAAATAAAGCTAACTTGTGGCCAAAGTAGCCATAAAAAAAAGGTAATTTGGGGGTATAATAAAGCTAACCTGTGGCTAACATAGAGAAAATAAAGCTAACTTGTTGCTAATGTAGCCATAATAAAGCTAGCCTGGGGCTAATGTAGACAAAATAAAGCCAACTTGTGGCTAATTTAGCCATAATAAAGCTAAACTGTGACTAACATAGATACAATAAAGCTAACTTGTGGCCAATGTAGCCAGAAAAATAACTAATTTGGGGGTATAATAAAGCTAACATGTGGCTAATTTAGCCACAATAAAGCTAAATTGTGACTAACATAGATAAAATAAAGCTAACTTGTGGCCAATGTAGCCAAAAAAAAAAGAAGCTAATTTGGGGGTATAATAAAGCTAACCTGTGGCTAACAGACAAAATAAAGCTAACTTGTGGCTAATTTAGCCATAATAAAGCTAAACTGTGACTAACATAGATAAAATAAAGCTAACTTGTGGCCATAGTAGCCATAAAAAAAAGCTAATTTGGGGGTATAATAAAGCTAACCTGTGGCTAACATAGAGAAAGTAAACCTAACTGGTTGCTAATGTAGCCATAATAAAGCTAGCCTGGGGCTTATGTAGACAAAATTAAACAAACTTTTGGCCAAAGTAGCCTGTGGCTAATGTAGCCATAATAAAGCTAACCCGGGGCTAACATAGACAAAATAAAGGTAACTTGTGGCTAATTCAGCTACATTAAAGCTAAACTGTGACTAACATAGATAAAAGTAAAGCCAACTTGTGGCCAATGTAGCCAAAAAAAGCTAATTTGGGGGTATAATAAAGCTAAACTGCGGCTAACATAGTCAAAATAAAGCTAGCTTGTGGCTAGCACACAACTAGTAGTGCACTATTACTAGACTTCAATGTGAAGTGAAGTGAAGTGAATTATATTTATATAGCGCTTTTCTCTAGTGACTCAAAGGGCTTTTACATAGTGAAACCCAATATCTAAGTTACATTTAAACCAGTGTGGGTGGCACTGGGAGCAGGTGGGTAAAGTGTCTTGCCCAAGGACACAACGGCAGTGACTAGGATGGCGGAAGCGGGGATCAAACCTGGAACCCTCAAGTTGCTGGCACGACCACTCTACCAACCGAGCTATACCGCCCGCAATGCTAACATTAGCTGGCTAGCGTATGGAGAAGACAGGTGAAAGTGTCATGTGACCTATGGTAACATGGTGCGCCTTCTGCTGGAAGCAATGAGCGGCAGAGAGCACCCAGCGGTCGGACACCAGCGTTCCTCCGCAGAAGCCGTAACCATCGGACCTTCGGATCAGAACCTGAACACATCAAAAAGTTCAAGTCGGTAGCCGTCCGACAAGGCGGTCCGGGTGTCTCCACACCTGCCAAGGACTCCCGCCGGGCTTCTCCAAAGCTCCTCCCACAATGCGAGGACTCAGCATTTCATCCAACCCACTGGCACCGCCCACTTCCTGCTGCTGAGACGCATTGACCGGCGCCTGGTCGCCATGGCGCGTCCAGTTGAACCGACCGCTGTCGTTGTCCTCCCATGTGACGTTGCCGTCCGCGGTGACGTTGACCCGGTCGGCCAGATCCCACAGGGAGCGATCTCGCAGCAGCAACACCTGCTGGCTGCCGCAGGGAAACGGCACTGCGGGAATCGCACACGTCACGGCGGGAAGTGGTACAGTCCGCCGGTTGGAGGTACCTGTCTTGGAGCAGCTGCGTCCGTCCAAGTCCAGCTTGAAGCCGTCAGCGCAGCCGCACTGGACACCGGCGCCCTCCGGCAGGTCCGTGCAGTACTGCCGGCAGCCTCCGTTCCTATAGCGACACAGCGACACCTCTACGCAGACGCGCAGGTGTTAGCGGGCGGAGGCGGGCGGCTGACGGTGGCGGGTTGCCGTGGTTACCTGAGTGACAGGTCTGGCCGTGGAAGCGAGGAGGACAGAGGCACAGGAAGTGTCCTCGCTCCAGAGTGCATATGCCTCCATTGAGACAAGGGTTGGTCCTACATGGATTCAGGTCTAGGACACACGCACAGGACGTCTGTCATGTGACATGTCAGCAGGGGGAGGGTGGGTCTGTCACTCACTTGTGTATCGGAACCAGAACTCCAGCTGTGGAACATGAGACCAGTCGGTAAGTCAGTATTGTTATCATCAGTACGTCACCCGCAGGTTACGGAAATCAGCAAAGGTTTGA
Source organism: Entelurus aequoreus (assembly GCF_033978785.1). Taxonomy (NCBI): domain Eukaryota; kingdom Metazoa; phylum Chordata; class Actinopteri; order Syngnathiformes; family Syngnathidae; genus Entelurus; species Entelurus aequoreus. Next base: position 39,093,458 of record NC_084740.1, read on the forward strand.
ACAAGGCACCTAGACTCGGATTTTCTTAACCATGTCGACATTTTTGGCCTCATTTTGGAGGTGTTGAAATCGCCATGTAAAACTGCTAATGCTAATCTTTAGCATGTGTATAGCATCAAGCTAGCACAGTTTTAAAAAGGGGAGCCTCACCAGGGCTGTGGATCTTTGGGCACCACACGACTCGATTGGATTCGATTCTTGGGGGTAAAGATTCGATTCAGAATCGATTCTCGATTCAAAATCTATACTTCTAACAACATTGGGTGTTGTTAATCGATTAAGATTCGTTACTAATAAAAATCGTAATTCATTTGAAAATCGATTTTTTTGACACCCCTAAGCCTTAATGTACTTTTTGGCATGGACAACTGTAATATTACATAAAGCAGGGGTGTCCAAACCTTTTCCACCAAAGGTCGCTTAATACGGGGGCCATTTTAAATCTTCTTTATTTTGTACAAAAAATGCTAAAAGATATATATTACATATAGACAGATTACATACATTTTTAAAGATAAAACTTAGCATCGGCTTTGTTATAGGCAGAGGTGGGTAGAGTAGCCAGAAACTGTACTCAAGTAAGAGTACTGTTACTTTAGAGATTTATTACTCAAGTAAAAGTAAGGAGTAGTCACCCAAATATTTACTTGAGTAAAAGTAAAAAGTATATTGTGAAAAAACTACTCAAGTACTGAGTAACTGATGAATAACCTGTTCGTTTAATGATGACGGCAACAAATAATGCACAAAAACATAAAAATAGCAATGTGCAAATTCAGAGCCAGGAATATCTCTTAAACAACTAAAACAATAATAAATATTAAATAATAATACATTAACATAAAAAAAATTAAGGCAAATTGAGCCACAATAACTTAACAGCACCATAGGCTCAGTAGGCAGAGATTACAAAGGAAAATAACAAGTTAGCCTTTACCCAAACCATAAACTGATAGGTGTGGGCTGCACGGTGCCCCTGGGAACACACTGTGCACTTCTGATTGGTGTTTCTATGCATGCGTGTGTGTGTGTGTGTGCGACTGTTTGTGTGTGTCTATGAGGCTGCAGTGCGTTAATAAATGTCCCCACACGATGTACATTTGACAGTGATTCATAGCAGGGAAGCTAACATCAGCCTACGGTGACAGCCAAAATATCTACTAACGTTACTTACCGTGATGTGCTTCCTCAAATTTGACGTTGAGTTCATGTAAGCTTAAGCGTGTTAATCATGTGACCGCCTGGCTTTGTTTGATTGGTGAAACGGAGTCAAACGTCACCAGTGACTGCATTTGATTGGTGAAACGGAGTCAAACGTCACCAGTGACTGCATTTGATTGGTGAAACGGAGTCAAACGTCACCAGTGACTGCATCTGATTGGTGAAACGGAGTCAAACGTCACCAGTGACTGCATTTGATTGGTGAAACGGAGTCAAACGTCACCAGTGACTGCATTTGATTGGTGAAACGGAGTCAAACGTCACCAGTGACTGCATCTGATTGGTGAAACGGAGTCAAACGTCACCAGTGACTGCATTTGATTGGTGAAACTGAGTCAAACGTCACCAGTGACTGCATTTGATTGGTGAAACGGAGTCAAACGTCACCAGTGACTGCATTTGATTGGTGAAACGGAGTCAAACGTCTCCAGTGACTGCATTTGATTGGTGAAACGGAGTCAAACGTCACCAGTGACTGCATTTGATTGGTGAAACGGAGTCAAACGTCACCAGTGACTGCATTTGATTGGTGAAACGGAGTCAAACGTCTCCAGTGACTGCATTTGATTGGTGAAACGGAGTCAAACGTCACCAGTGACTGCATTTGATTGGTGAAACGGAGTCAAACGTCACCAGTGACTGCATTTGATTGGTGAAACGGAGTCAAACGTCACCAGTGACTGCATTTGATTGGTGAAACGGAGTCAAACGTCACCAGTGACTGCATTTGATTGGTGAAACGGAGTCAAACGTCACCAGTGACTGCATTTGATTGGTGAAACGGAGTCAAACGTCAACAGTGACTGCATTTGATTGGTGAAACGGAGTCAAACGTCACCAGTGACTGCATTTGATTGGTGAAACGGAGTCAAACGTCACCAGTGACTGCATTTGATTGGTGAAACGGAGTCAAACGTCACCAGTGACTGCATTTGATTGGTGAAACGGAGTCAAACGTCACCAGTGACTGCATTTGATTGGTGAAACGGAGTCAAACGTCACCAGTGACTGCATTTGATTGGTGAAACGGAGTCAAACGTCACCAGTGACTGCATTTGATTGGTGAAACGGAGTCAAACGTCACCAGTGACTGCATTTGATTGGTGAAACGGAGTCAAACGTCACCAGTGACTGCATTTGATTGGTGAAACGGAGTCAAACGTCACCAGTGACTGCATTTGATTGGTGAAACGGAGTCAAACGTCACCAGTGACTGCATTTGATTGGTGAAACGGAGTCAAACGTCACCAGTGACTGCATTTGATTGGTGAAACGCAGTCCAACGTCACCAGTGACTGCATTTGATTGGTGAAACGGAGTCCAACGTCACCAGTGACTGCATTTGATTGGTGAAACGGAGTCCAACGTCACCAGTGACTGCATTTGATTGGTGAAACGGAGTCCAACGTCACCAGTGACTGCATTTGATTGGTGAAACGGAGTCCAACGTCACCAGTGACTGCATTTGATTGGTGAAACGGAGTCAAACGTCACCAGTGACTGCATTTGATTGGTGAAACGGAGTCAAACGTCACCAGTGACTGCATTTGATTGGTGAAACGGAGTCAAACGTCACCAGTGACTGCATTTGATTGGTGAAACGGAGTCAAACGTCACCAGTGACTGCATTTGATTGGTGAAACGGAGTCAAACGTCACCAGTGACTGCATTTGATTGGTGAAACGGAGTCAAACGTCACCAGTGACTGCATTTGATTGGTGAAACGGAGTCAAACGTCACCAGTGACTGCATTTGATTGGTGAAACGCAGTCCAACGTCACCAGTGACTGCATTTGATTGGTGAAACGGAGTCCAACGTCACCAGTGACTGCATTTGATTGGTGAAACGGAGTCCAACGTCACCAGTGACTGCATTTGATTGGTGAAACGGAGTCCAACGTCACCAGTGACTGCATTTGATTGGTGAAACGGAGTCCAACGTCACCAGTGACTGCATTTGATTGGTGAAACGGAGTCCAACGTCACCAGTGACTGCATTTGATTGGTGAAACGGAGTCAAACGTCACCAGTGACTGCATTTGATTGGTGAAACGGAGTCAAACGTCACCAGTGACTGCATTTGATTGGTGAAACGGAGTCAAACGTCACCAGTGACTGCATTTGATTGGTGAAACGCAGGCATGCGATAGATCCTACTTTGAAGGTCTGTCTGACAAACCAAAACAAACAAAGCGTGCATTAACAGATCGATAAAAATCAGTAGCGAGTAGCGAGCTGAATGTAGATAAATGGAGCGGAGTAAAAGTAGCGTTTCTTCTCTATAAATATACTCAAGTAAAAGTAAAAGTATGTTGCATTAAAACTACTCTTAGAAGTACAATTTATCCCAAAAGTTACTCAAGTAGATGTAACGGAGTAAATGTAGCGTGTTACTACCCACCTCTTGTTATAGGTGACAAAGTGTATGGTCATTAGTTATTACAGGGGTGTCCAAAGTGGGGTTAGGGGGCCATTTGCGGACCAAAGCTGAAGTTTTGTTGGCCTGCGACATATTATCCGAAAGTAAACATGTAAGAAAAAAAGAGCGAAAAGATAGATAGAAGATGAAATTTTAATACTAATACCTAATAATAAAGCAATTTGTCACGTATAACACACAGCTGACACCAAGTTGTGATATATAATGACTGTTTGTAGCATTTTTTTTTACAAAATAAAATATACAAATACTTTTTGTATTAATTTTGCTAAAAAAAATTGTACTAAAGTTTCATTACATTATGTCTTTTAACTCTTGATAATTTTTTTTTACTATTGGTATTTTGCCCCGACAGCGTGTTACGAGCCAACAAAACTCGAGCTGAGAGCCGCAAATGGCCCCTGGGTCACACTTTGGACCTAGAGGCAGCAATTCCGCTGCTTGTTTCCCGGCCATGTCCTTGAGCCGATGCCGAGTTCCCGACCGGACTTGACGTCACGTGCAACGAAAGGTATCGAAATACGGCACAGTTTGATTTTACGTGAATCGGTAGCCGGTAATACCGACAGACTTCGGGTGGTAGCGATAACACGGGGGTGTCCAAAGTGCTTCACGGGGCCCCTTTTTGGAATCGGTAATTAAGAGTTGGACAATTTCGGGATATCGGCAAAAAAGCCATTATCGGACATCTCTAATTTTGACTTAGTAAATATTGACTTACTAAGACAAAATCATGACTAAGTCAGATGAATGACTTACTGTAAATAAGCGTTTGAAAAAAAGAGTTAAAAGTGGGGCCACATGCTCAACTCATCATGCTTGATTTATTACAGCATTTGGGAAGCCTGTAGTTGATTTTTATTATGTAAATGTTATATTTTTTATCAACATGTGATAGCAGGGACCCTGCCATTCAAAACTAGGCTGCTACATTACTAATGATTAATGTAGCATCAAGGGTTGGAATTGGGGGTTAAATCACCCAAAATGATTCTGTTTGCGGCCCTCAGTGGAAAAAAACATTTTAAACATGAAACTCAGACATTTCATCCTACCGTCTTTTCCTGAGACTGGAAGATTTCGGCCGCTTCCTCCTGTGAGCAGTTCTCCTCGTAGCATTCCCTCTCCAGGTCGCCAGGAAAGATCTCCTCCAGCGCGTGGGAGTTGCCCCGTCGCCACCTGGTGGATGTGTGCAGGATCTGCCCGGCTGCGCTGCGCTGCAGGAAGACTGTGAGCAGCGAGCGTTAGCGGCCGGCCTGCTGGGGCGCCCACCCGGGGGGCCTCACCTGTGCTCTCTGCTACGGCGGCGCACAGGATCAGCGTGGTCGCAATGGCGAGGGACGGCAACATGTCTGCGGCAAAGAGACTTTAACCGATGAGACCGTTGTGGTGACGAGTTTCGACTAAAAACGTGACACTAAGCTAGCCTGATCGCGTCAGACCGTAAACAGAACAATCATCTCAAGGCTAATCGATGAAAGCGGACTTGAGCAAACGTCCTCGACGACACGAGGACGGTCCTACCTGATGCGTCTCCGACGGCGATGGCTGATGTTTGTTGTCCGGAGTTAAAATGGCGCATCAGTTGATGGTTAACAAGAGTTCAAACATTGTTGCGACACCGCCGTGTTCGCCAATAACAAGTCGCTCTCAGTTCAATGACGGGGCATTGAATAAATGATCAGTAATATACAACGCCTGGCAAATCACGGCACAATAAAACCGAATTACAGGCACAGGTGTCAAACTCAAGGCCCGGGGGCCGGATCTGGCCCGCCACATCATTTTATATGGCCCCTACAATGCCTATACATCAATAAAGTACCTCTACATTTCTTACCAAATGTACTCTTTCCATTTTGACAGAAAAAAAATATATGTACCGTATATTTCGGACTATAAGGCGCACTTAAAATCCTTTCATTTAAGTTAAGTTAAAGTTAAGTTAAAGTACCAACGATTGTCACACACACACTAGGTGTGGTGAAATTTGTCCTCTGCATTTGACCCATCCCCTTGTTCACCCCCTGGGAGGTGAGGGGAGCAGTGAGCAGCAGCGGTGGCCGCGCCCGAGAATCATTTTTGGTGATTTAACCCCCAATTCCAACCCTTGATGAATGGGTCCCATTTTTATAGTCTTTGGTATGACTCGGCCGGGGTTTGAACTCACAACCTACCGATCTCAAAACTCGACAGTGCGCCTTATAACCCGGTGCGCCTAATGTACGGAAAAATTTTGGTTGTGCTTACCGACCTCGAAGCTATTTTATTTGGTACATGGTGTAATGATAAGTGTGACGAGTAGATGGCAGTCAAACATAAGAGATACATGTAGACTGCAATATGATGGCAGTCACACATAAGAGATACGTGTAGACTGCAATATGATGTCAGTCACACATAAGAGATATGTGTAGACTGCAATATGATGTCAGTCACACATAAGAGATACATGTAGACTGCAATATGATGGCAGTCACACACAAGAGATACGTGTAGACTGCAATATAATGGCAGTCATACATAAGAGATACGTGTAGACTGCAATATGATGCCAGTCACACATAAGAGATACGTGTAGACTGCAATATGATGGCAGTCACATATAAGAGATACGTGTAGACTGCAATATGATGGCAGTCGCACATAAGAGATACGTGTAGACTGCAATATGATGGCAGTCACACAAGAGATACGTGTAGACTGCAATGTGATGGCAGTCACACATAAGAGATACATTTAGACTGCAATATGATGGCAGTCACACGTAAGAGATACGTGTAGACTGCAATATGATGGCAGTCACACATAAGAGATACATGTAGACTGCAATATAATGGCAGTCACACATAAGAGATACGTGTAGACTGCAATATGATGCCAGTCACACATAAGAGATACATGTAGACTGCAATATGATGTCAGTCACACATAAGAGATACATGTAGACTGCAATATGATGGCAGTCACACACAAGAGATACGTGTAGACTGCAATATAATGGCAGTCATACATAAGAGATACGTGTAGACTGCAATATGATGCCAGTCACACATAAGAGATACGTGTAGACTGCAATATGATGGCAGTCACATATAAGAGATACGTGTAGACTGCAATATGATGGCAGTCGCACATAAGAGATACGTGTAGACTGCAATATGATGGCAGTCACACATAAGAGATACGTGTAGACTGCAATGTGATGGCAGTCACACATAAGAGATACGTGTAGACTGCAATATGACGGCAGTCACACATAAGAGATACGTGTAGACTGCAATATGATGGCAGTCACACATACGAGATACGTGTAGACTGCAATATGATGGCAGTCACACATAAGAGATACGTGTAGACTGCAATGTGATGGCAGTCACACATAAGAGATACGTGTAGACTGCAATATGATGGCAGTCACACATAAGAGATACGTGTAGACTGCAATATGATGGCAGTCACACATAAGAGATACGTGTAGACTGCAATATGATGTCAGTCACACAAAAGAGATACTTGTAGACTGAAATATGATGGCAGTCACACATAAGAGATACGTGTAGACTGCTAAATGACGGCAGTCACACATAAGAGATACGTGTAGACTGCAATATGATAGCAGTCACACATAAGAGATACGTGTAGACTGCAATATGGCAGTCACACATAAGAGATATGTGTAGACTGCAATATGATGGCAGTCACACATAAGAGATACGTGTAGACTGCAATATGAAGGCAGTCACACATAAGAGATACGTGTAGACTGCAATATGATGGCAGTCGCACATAAGAGATACGTGTAGACTGCAATAAGATGGCAGTCACACATAAGAGATACGTGTAGACTGCAATATGATGGCAGTCACACATAAGAGATATGTGTAGACTGCAATTTGATGGCAGTCACACATAAGAGATACGTGTAGACTGCAATATGATGGCAGTCACACATAAGAGATACGTGTAGACTGCAATATGATGGCAGTCACACATAAGAGATACGTGTAGACTGCTAAATGACAGCAGTCACACATAAGAGATACGTGTAGACTGCAATATGATGGCAGTCACACATAAGAGATACGTGTAGACTGCAATATGATGGCAGTCACACATAAGAGATACGTGTAGACTGCAATATGATGGCAGTCACACATAAGAGATACGTGTAGACTGCAATATGATGGCAGTCACACATAAGAGATACGTGTAGACTGCAATATGATGGCAGTCACACATAAGAGATACGTGTAGACTGCTAAATGACAGCAGTCACACATAAGAGACACGTGTAGACTGCAATATGATGGCAGTCACACATAAGAGATACGTGTAGACTGCAATATGATGGCAGTCACACATAAGAGATACGTGTAGACTGCAATGTGATGGCAGTCACACATAAGAGATACGTGTAGACTGCAATATGACGGCAGTCACACATAAGAGATACGTGTAGACTGCAATATGATGGCAGTCACACATAAGAGATATGTGTAGACTGCAATATGATGGCAGTCACACATAAGAGATATGTGTAGACTGCAATATGACTCAGGTAAACAGCACCAAAATTGTATATGTTCCATTGAAAATATAGAACATTACACACGGTTCCCAAAAATCTATCAAAATGTTTTAGTGCGACTTTGGTCCGAACAGAAATGCTAAGGTTAGCATGCTAACAGTTACAATGCGACAGGAACCAAGTTACATGACTCTGAGGCATACAGCTAAAAAAAAGTTAGCATATTATCTACAGTAAAATGTGTCGATGGAGAGGGGGTGTGACGTTCATATGTTGTCAATATTCAGTGTTTTATCGGTCATAGTTAATATTGTAAATCCCACATTCTTTATTTTCATGTACATTCTGGATGTCTTATTCAGGAAAAAAAATTAAAATTCCATTCCGTTTTTTAAGGTGGTCTGTCATAATGTTTTTAGCATTCAATCAGACATTATTGTGAGGTTTTGTAGATATACCGGCCCCCAGACACATTTTTTTCTATAAATTTGGCCCCTGAGTCAAAATAATTGCCCAGGCCTGAGTTACATGATACCAGTGTGGGTGGCACCGGGATCAAGATGGGTGAAGTAAGTGGTTTATCCAAGGACACAATGGCCGAAACTGGATTTGAGCCAGGAACCCCCAAGTTTCAGGATGGCTGTGCTACACGCTTTTTGTTCTTTTAGCCCACTTTTTATGTTTTTCTTAACAGTATTTAAAAATGTGCAGCGGGCCTTTAAAACATTAGCTACAGGCGACAAATTGGCCACTTTGGACACACCTGTTTGTTGTATGTAAAAAAAAGAAGAAAAAAAAGGAATTGTATATCTGTTCAAAAAGCTTTGAAATTCTGAGTGATACAATTAAGTATTTTGATGTGATTTAGTTTGAGTAACAAGGGCGGGCTGTTGTGTGATCTCCCTCATTTCATTGGCCACTCGGATCATTGTTGGCTCGCCATTGGTTAGTTGCGTGGCTCGGGATTGGCCGGTGTTTCAGGAAGTGGGCGTGACTCGGTTTGAACGAGATTCCCGCCGTCTCCGCCGAATTACTCAAGTGTCCGATTTCCGTTTTCCAACAAGTTCTCAGCTGTGAGTCAACCCCGCCCCGTTCACCCACTTAATGGAGTTTCCCGTCACTTTACAAACGTCCGTGTGAAGACCTCTCATGGCTGAGTGCGGCAGCAGCGGTTCGCTCAACCCCGCAAAGAGGAAACAAGCGGCGCGGAGGAAGAGCCGACAGAGTCGACACAAGACCACCGGAAGCCGGGTGGGTTAGCGCCATGCTAAGGCTGCTAGCGGCTAGCCCTTTTACAGTTAGCACTTTGTAGCCGCTAGCCTCAGACTAACGCAACAATTCAAACACACGCGTATATATTTGTGGCTTCTTCGTCCCCGCCGCTTGTTTCTGGACAACTAGTGAATAACACTTTATACAACTTTTGAGTTCGAAGTTACGAACACTAACTAACCTGAAAATAAACACACATGACGTCACAACTCCTGTTGATCACGTGATAATAACGAGGACCCGGATCACATCAATTTATCGATATCTTGATATTCTAAATGTGTATCTACTTATTTACTTACCTATTAATGTATCTTCATATCTGCCCATATGTTTAGCTGTCTACTAATGTTCTATACCAGTGGTCCCCAACCTTTCTCTACTTTCTTATTTTCTTACTAAATGTATTGTTGTTTTGTTTCTAGTTTGACAGGAAAAAAAATAGTGTCCGATACTGCAACAAATATTATAGTATCTAACTTTTATGGTCAAAATCCAAATAAATACTTAAATATCTGCGTAATTTATGGTTTCGAAGCAAGTTATCCATCAAATTGCACACTATAAAAATGGCCGATAGATTTTACTGTAACATTTAGGGAGTTTTTTTTTACAGCATATTACTGTAAGTTGAAAAAAAAAACCCGACCAATGTTTGTTTTTCTACAGTAAAATTATGTCGACTGAGCTGTCAGTTTAGACTTAGACAAACTTTAATGATCCACAAGGGAAATTGTTCAACACAGTAGCTCAGTTACAATGATGGAAAGTGTAAGGATGGAAAGGACAATGCAGGTATAAATAGACTAAATAGAGCGATATAAAATATAAAATAACATTTACACGAATATATGCATATGTGTACAGTATATTATATATACAGATATATTATATTATGTCTATAACATATATACAATATATACCAATGACCATGTACAATATTACAGTATATGTGACAGCAGCAGCATAAAATAGAGAGTAGATCCAGCAAAAAATAGAAAATAGACATTAAAAACAAAGAGAAGTAGCTGACATGTCAGGTGTCAGGTAATAGGCAGATATCATCTATTGCTGTATGGCGAGTGATTATACAGCTATATTTATTAGTTATACAGTTTGTTTGTATTTTTAGATCCATAATTGATTATTTTATGGTACCACATTTTATTTTGGTAAAAAACTGGCATCTGAGTTGCCAAAATAAAATTAAACAGCGGTACTGTATTTCTATTTACAGTAATATGTTGTAATAATAATAATGATAATAAAATAACACCATATATTTTACAGTAGAAGTCTGCCAACTAAGCTGCCAGTTTTTTTCTGTAAAAAACAGTGGTCAAATCCACAGATTTTTTTTACTCTTTAGGTAAAAAAAAAGTAAAATATTTAAATTCATAGGCAAATTCATTAATTATTTACTGTTACACGCGGCCCTCTATTGGCAGCCATGACTGCGGTGTGGCCCTCAATGAAAACAAGTTTGACACCCCTGGTCTAGTGGGACAGGCCAAAGTTTTAAGTCGGAGAAAATGGAGTCCTTTATAAATTATTCAATGTTTCTCTCCGGCCTGGTAGCAAATGCTTCACGGACCGGTACCGGTCCCCGGACCGGTGGTTGGGCACCACCGTTCTATACCACTGATTTTCTTTCCGATCCTAGTAAAATCCCGGCCTATATCGGCGATACCGATGTGATACTTTGTGCAACTGTACCTGTGTCTGGTAGAATTAAAAAAGTAATGTATCAAGTTTTGCTGCGCTTGGGTAATCACCTTCAAACGATATAAAATCACAGTGCGAAACAAATACGGCATAAATCTGCACTTAATGCGTTTATCTTATTTACCATATTTTTTGGAGTATAAGTCGCACCGGCCGAAAATGCATAATAAAGAAGGAAAAAAACATATATAAGTCGCATTTTTTTGGGAAATTTATTTGATAAAAGCCAACACCAAGAATAGACATTTGAAAGGCAATTTAAAATAAATAAAGAATAGTGAACAACAGGCTGAATAAGTGTACGTTATATGAGGCATAAATAACCAACTGAGAACGTGCTTGGTATGTTAACGTAACATATTATGGTAAGAGTCATTCAAATAACTATAACATATAGAACATGCTATACGTTTACCAAACAATCTGTCACTCCTAATCGCTAAATCCCATGAAATCTTATACGTCTAGTCTCTTACGTGAATGAGCTAAATAATATTGATATTTTACGCTAATGTGTTAATAATTTCACACATAAGTCGCTCCTGAGTATAAGTCGCACCCCCGGCCAAACTATGAAAAAAACTGCGACTTATAGTCCGAAAAATACGGTATATGCATCTTTGTATGCAATGTCTCCAAATAGCCTACAATACCAGGATACATACAATGTGTGTGTGAATGGGTGAATGTGGAAATACTGTCAAAGCGCTTTGAGTACCTTGAAGGTAGAAAAGCGCTATACAAGTATAACCCATTTATGATTTATTATTACTTTGCTGCTTTATAGTACTGATTAACCCATTTTATTTGCCAGTAATTTTCTTAACTAAGTGACAGACTGAATGACAGCGTGCTGCTGTGCCTGCGCATTGCGTACTTACAGAAGAAAAAGTTGTTTTATTTTGACAAAATCTCTTATTTAAAAAAACAAACAAAAAAAAACTTCAATATCTGCTTGAGTTATGATTTCAAAGCAAATTATCCATCAAATTAAAGACTGTGAAAACTACGGAAGATTATAAAGTAAAGTTTATGGTGGTTTTTACAGCATATTACTGTAAAATGGAAATAAACTGTACAACTGTTTTACTGTTAAATTCCGTTGACTGAGCTGGTATTTTTTTTTTACCGTAAAATATACGATTGTTGTTTTTGTGGTGTATTGCTGTAAATGTAAAAACAGTACTGCAGTTTTTTACGGTAAAAAATGGCAGCTCAGTTGCCAGATTTAAAAACAAACAAAAAACAGTGTTACTGTTACGGGATGGTATGCTCTTTATTGTCATTACACGAGTACAACAAAAAGGCATTTTCACCATAAACCCGTTCAAGATTAGACAAACATTGTACAGGATTACAGAACAGGAACCGTGATGGGTCACCATATCCGGCGTCCCGTAAAAGGTGGGAAAAAGGTAGACGCTGGGAGAGAATTAATTAAAAAAAATCAATCTCAGAGTGGGCTCCTGTTGGGGGGGGGGCAGTCTGGAGTGAGTGTTTTTCCTTTTACAGTAATATGTTGTAAAAAAAAAAAACTATTTACAGTAAAATTCTGGTGACTAAGCTGCCAGTATTTTCCTGTTAAAAAGCAGTGTTTGTGAGTGTTTGTTTAAAAAAAAAAAAAAAAAAAAAAAATCTGCAAATTTTGCACCAAAAAATGGAAACTCGGTTACCCTGTGTTCCTGGTAATGATATACGTTATCTCAAATCAAGTATCAAAAGTATCGATATTTTGATTTGAGAGTCGATATTGGAGCATAAAGGTCTGGTATCGACCGTGTCTATCTCAGTATTGATCCACGCACATCCCTACTAGCTATATATCCACCCATCTATATATTAAATAAATAAATGATAAATGGGTTATACTTGTATAGCGCTTTTCTACCTTCAAGGTACTCAATGCGCTTTGACAGTATTTCCACATTCACACACACATTCACACACTGATGGCGGGAGCTGCCATGCAAGGCGCTAACCAGCAGCCATCAGGAGCAAGGTTGAAGTGTCTTGCCCAAGGACACAACGGACGTGACTAGGATGGTAGAAGGTGGGGATTGAACCCCAGTAATATTATCTGTCTACACTACAGGGGGGTCCTCGGTTTACAAACAGTTCAGTTCCTATGACCCTAAGTCGATTTTTAGTGTACGTCCTAAATTAACACTTCAGTCAGTCACTCTGTAAGCAGAACGCATGAAGGATATATATAAAATACAGTCATAAAATGATTAAATGTAAGCAAAAAACATGTTCAAGAGACCGCCTTTATCCCTGGTCAAGCAGCTTGGACCCGGACAACCTTCCTCAGATTAGATATGCGCGACTATGTACCGGTACTGTATTCTTCCGTCATGTCCTGAGATCGGGATAGGTTGATGTATCTATATAGGACAAGGCGGCAACTCAAGACTTGATATTTGTTGTGTTTTTCAGGTGCGCCTCGAGAAAGTGCTTGGGATCAGCACAGTCAGCAGCAGTGGACTGACCTCAGACCCCAACTCTGGGCTCGTTGCATACCCTGCAGGGTAAGCTCTGCTCCCGATCACATTTGAAGGCCCCAAAAAGTCTTAATCGTGTCCATTGTGCGTCAGGTGCGTGGTCGTGTTGCTCCACCCGCAGACCAACAAGCAACGACACATCATCAACACGTCCAGGTTTGTCTTTGCTTGCTGTTTGTCTTGAACACTGGCTACTTGCTTTTTTTTTGGAGTGCGTGAATAATTTCTTTAATTATGTTTTTTTTTTCCCCAGAAAGCCCTTCAGTGCGCTGGCCTTCTCTCATGATGGCAAACACCTGGTCACTGGCGAGGTACCACCATGATGCTAACCCCAGGGTGTCCAAAGTGTGGCCCGCAGCTATTTGTCTTAGAATACTATTTAAAAAAAAAACATAAGTGGAATACAAGAGCACACAGGAGTGATGTAAAGAGAAATAATGTTGACACTTATAACATAAAGCTGCCATGCAGGCTATTTTTTCTTTCTTTTAAACAATCATTACTCAAATAATAATAATAAAAACAATGTTGACCTATACAAGGCACCAATTAAATCAAATATATTCCTCTCTGAAATATTTTTTGGGGAAAATATTGCATATTTTGTGTATTCCCCTAATAAAAACCAAGGTTTTCTTTGATAAAAAGGGTTTAAAACATAAACATGATAACTTAGAATCTGAAAGTTGATCTAAAGATTCCTGCATTGAAAGTAAAAAACATATATCAAATAAATTAATATTACAAATCATTAAATAAAATATGACTTATTTTCTACACTTTTATGAGTGAGCCCTTTTTGGGTCACCAAGAACGGTTTGTGTTATGTTTTATTTGCTTTTATAAAATAAAAATAAAAACTACAATAAAAAGTAAGACATAATACAAAATTGTACTACCATACCTGGTGTACGTACGCTTAAAATACTACCCTTTTAGAATAACATACTCAAAGTAAATTCAAATAAAATTAAATAAATAATAATAATTAAACAAGATATATATATTTTAATATGTAAAACTGTATATATATATATATATATATATATATATATATATATATATATATATATATATATATATATATATATATATATATATATATATGTATATGTATATACTCTTAAAGATTTATAATATGAAAGTTGATTTAAAGATTCATGCATTGAAAGTAAAAAAAAATAAAAAATATGACCTATGTAAAAAATGTTTTCGAGTGGGTCCTTTTTGGGTCCTTAATAACTTTTAGTGTGATGATTTTTTGTAAAGTATAACTAAAACTACAATAAAAAATAATACATAATAGACAATTGTACTACCATACTTGGAGTGCGTATGCTTAAACTAATACCCTTTAGAATAGCGAACCCGAAAAGTAAATTCAAATAAAAATAAATATAATTAAAACGTAATAGTAATTTAAAAAAAAAGTTATATGTAAAATGTATTTTTTGTTTTTATCCAAATGCTGCTGTTTCCTTTTAAGTCTTAAAATGTATATCCTGAAAGTTGATCTAAAGATTCATGCATTGGAAGTAACAAATATACATACAGTATAGGACTTATTTTTAACACTTTTATGAATGGGAACTTTTAGTCTATTTAAAACCTGTCATTGCTCAAAAGATAGTAACAAATCAAAATCAATTATCAATTATTGATCTGTAGTATTTTAAGTGTCCAATTACCTCACCTCAAATATTCAAATTTTTTGGGGGTAAAATATTGTATTTTTGGGAGGGTGGGGTTGCCATAAAATCATGGTTTTCTTTGACAAAAAGGGCATAAAACACGAAAAAAAACTTTTTGTCGACAGATCTGAAGTTATTCTCGAGCGAGAAAGTAGAAGAAGAGTATTGTTATGTGACTTACTTTTAAAACTTGTGACTGAGACCATTTCGGTTCCCAGGGACATTTAACATTCACCAAAATTGAGAGGAGCTCTAAGGGTAAAAAAACAACAACTATGTATTGTGTTGGTTTTAAAATGGAAAAATTCCAAAAATTCCCCTTCGTCCATTGATTTTTCAGTGAGCGGCCCTCAGTGGCAAAGGTTTGGACACCCCTGTGCTAACCGCACCATGATGCTAAAAGTACGGATGTCCTAATGTCTTCCCCTGTGTTTCAGAGCGGTCACATGCCCTGTGTGCGCGTTTGGGAGGTGGGCGGCGGTCAAGTGGCTGAAGTTCAGAATCATAAATATGGAGTTTCCTGCGTGGCCTTTTCCACCAGCAGCAGTTACATCGTCTCCGTGGGATTCCAGCATGACATGAATGTGTGTGTTTGGGACTGGCGGGTAAGTACACGCACACATGACGTACACATCATCACCTGTTATTAGAAATGTGATTTATGGATCTTTGAAAGGAGCCAAAACTTTGAAAGAACCGTTCAAAAGACTGGCTCGTTGTTATCATTACTTTTTGTTTTACATGTTTTTATTAAGGGAACAATAACTAGTATCAGTTATACAATAAGATGTAGATAAAAAAAAAATAATTTACACAAATATTTAAGGCTGCAGCTAACGATTATTTTTCTATCGATTAATCTATAGATTATTTTTTCGATTAATCGGTTAATCTATAGATTATTTTTTCGATTCATCTATAGATTATTTTTCCTTTTACCGATTATTTTTTATTTTATTTTATTTAAAATGAAGATGAAAAAATAAAAGTAAGCCAGTTTTTTCAAAAGGCATGGCTTTTATTTACAAAAAAAACAAGTATGGCCACTCAGTCAACATTGACAACAACATGACAAAATATTCTGTAACAATGTAAACATTTAAAACTTTTAACATTTAACAAAATTAAAAGTAGCTTATTTGCTTTTTAATGTGCAAATATAAAAGTAAACATCCAGTGCAAATCTTAATATTCTGCAATAGTATAAGCATTTCAAAAGTAAAAGTATTGCTTATTTTGCTTTAAAATGTGCAAAAATAAAGATAAACATCCAATACAAAAAAGTGCAAAACGAAATATTCTGTAACAACAGTGTAAACATTTCAACAAAAGTGAAAGTATTGCTTATTTGCTAAAATGTGCAAAAATAAAGATAAACATCCAATACAAAAAAGTGCCAATCTAAATATTCTGGAGCACTGTAAACATTAAGTATTGCTTTTAAAATGTGCAAAATAAACATCCAGTCCAACACAGTACACAAGAACCAATTCTACTCATTCCAGTGAGTGACTAACAGTTGTAATGAAGAAAGGTTAGCATGTCTACTTGCTTTGCTTCCTTTCTTGTTTACAATATTCCCAGCAGCTGAAAATAGGCGCTCAGAAGGGGTCGATGTGGCTGGAACTGAGAGCTAATTAGCCTTCACCTCAAACCAGGACTGCGAGCGAGCTGAGCTGCAGTTTATGTTTCTAGTAGGTCAACGGGCTCATAGTGATGTTACTAGTAGTTGACTGGGAGGTGTTTATTATCATTTGGGGAGAGTCCGCTGCTGATGCTCACCTGCTAAACACCTATCTGCTCCACGCTGAAGCGCTGACTACATGCGCTCTGAATACGCACTGCTGATTGGCTGATAATGCTTCGTGTGTACCAATCAGATGGTTGTGTGGGTGGGACAATGCTGCGTGTGTACCAATCAGATGGTTGTGTGGGTGGGACAATGCTGCGTGTGTACCAATCAGATGGTTGTGTGGGTGGGACAATGCTGCGTGTGTACCAATCAGATGGTTGTATGGGTGGGACAATGCTGCGTGCTGAGACAGACGCAGAGAAGCAAAGCAACTTGTTAAGACTATAGCAGCTAAAGTTAGCTTTATCTTAGAAACTCGTTCGGTACACCCCCGTACCGAACCGAAATCCCCGTACCGAAACGGTTCAATACAAAACACATACCGTTACACCCCTAGCAGATACAAATGACACATTCATGTTTTTGTGTAATGATGACAACGTATGCTAACGCGGACGATTGACTAGTTGATGGTTGATGGTTTTCTTTTCAAATGTTCGTTCATAGCCGTTGTGCTGCTATGATAGGCCATTTCCGCTCGACACAGTGTGCATACAACAACATTATTAGGCTGTGTATTGAAATACTCCCACTTTTGACGACTTTTGGCGTGCGTTTTTCCCCTCGCTCGCACAGTCTGCTTTGCGCTCCGCCATGACGGTAGTGTGACGTAATTATGCGACGCGTCGACGCACAAAAACGGCATCGACGTATTTACATAACCGATGACGTCGACTACGTCGACGCGTCGTTTCAGCCTTACAAATATTACTTTGTGGTGGGAATTATTTTGAAAAATTGGCTATAACTTAATTTTTTTGTTGTATTTTTCTTTCAAATATTCTATAAGGCGGTGCCATATTTCAATGCTTTGGCAGTGACATCACTATTTTGAATTTTACCCCATCTAAAAAAAATGTGCAGCATTTTAACAATTTAAGAAAAAATACACAAATAATGGGTACGAATAAAATGCATTAATTAATATATAAAGCATAAATAAAACTATATACAAATGTGAGTATACAATTATACTACCATACCTTAGGCTTGAAGGTGCTGTTTGCAACTTTCCCACAGGTAGATTTTTCAAAGCAAAAAATATAACAAGAACATCACCGACTAGCTTATGTTACCACTAGTGGTTTAACAAAACACATTTGTTTGTCTATTGTCTATGTTTCTCACAATTGAAAAGTTTATTCAATTAAAAAATGTTACCAGCCTGAACAAAATGATTGGTGTTTACGGTGCTCACTCACCCGGTCTCGTCAACACGTACGCGCAGTGAGCGCGTGCACACATACATTGGCAGTCCAAGAGAAGCAACAAACAATTTGCAGTCGTGTTGTTGCTTTGATAGAATATACATTCAATGACAGCTAATGCTATTATTAGCTAACAACACCTGAAGCTAATGCGTGTGCATGTGTTACGTACACTACCGTTCAAAAGTTTGGGGTCACATTGAAATGTCCTTATTTTTTAAGGAAAAGCACTGTACTTTTCAATGAAGATAACTTTAAACTAGTCTTAACTTTAAAGAAATACACTCTATACATTGCTAATGTGGTAAATGACTATTCTAGCTGCAAATGTCTGGTTTTTGGTGCAATATCTACATAGGTGTATAGAGGCCCATTTCCAGCAACTATCACTCCAGTGTTCTAATGGTACAATGTGTTTGCTCATTGGCTCAGAAGGCTAATTGATGGTTAGAAAACCCTTGTGCAATCATGTTCACACATTTGAAAACAGTTTAGCTCGTTACAGAAGCTACAAAACTGACCTTCCTTTGAGCAGATTGAGTTTCTGGAGCATCACATTTGTGGGGTCAATTAAACGCTCAAAATGGCCAGAAAAAGAGAACTTTCATCTGAAACTCGACAGTCTATTCTTGTTCTTAGAAATTAAGGCTATTCCACAAAATTGTTTGGGTGACCCCAAACTTTTGAACGGTAGTGTACGTACGTACGTACGTAGTTACGTCAATGTGTACAAGAAGCCGTAAGAGGGCGGGACATACTGTGTAAAATACATTGGAAAGTTGGCGCCCTTGAGGCATCTGTGTACCAACACCTTTAAACTACTACTACTACCCTTTGAACAACAAACCTGAAAAGTGAATCCAAATAAGAATGAATAAAATACAAATAAATACAATTAAAAAATAATAATAATTTAAAAATGTACATTTTATATGTAAAAATGTATTTATATTTTTTAGATGTCCAAAAAAATCGCTTTTCGACTGAAACGTGGTTATTTGTAACGATTCTTAATAAAAAATGTTTTGTTTTGTCCAGCCACTCAGGCAAATCATATTGTTGATGTAAATCAGTGGTCCCCAACCACCGGGCACAAGAAATAAAAAAAATAAAAATAATAAAAAATGTCTTCATTAAATCAACGTAAAAAACACAATATATGTATTAATATCAATATAGATCAATACAGTCTGCAGGGATACAGTCCGTAAGCACACATGATTGTATTTCTTTATGACAAGACAAAAAAAATAAAAAAAATACCATAACTATTTATTTATAATATTTAGAATGCATTCAAAAAAACATCCGTCGTTATGTCTATTATAATAATATTGAACGATAGGCAAAATTCCAAATAAAGTGCAGTTCCCTTTTAAGTAATACAGAAACTTTTCAGAGCAGTTGATTTATTTCTATAAAGGAATGTAGTAAATCATACAACTGACACCCAATGTTATTAGCATGGATTTTGAATCGAGAATCGATTCTGAATCGAATAGTTACCCCCAATAATCGAATCGAATCGAATCATGTGGTCCCCAAAGATTCCCAGCCCTAATTTTTTTTTATTCCGATGCTGCTGTTTCTTTTAACTCACTCATTGCCTCATCCAGTTGCCAGTCAGGTGGCACGCATGTGCAAAGTGGCCAATTGCCATCGCTAAATTTGCATTTGCAGAAAAAAAACGGCTCACAACTGGGAATTGGTTCTCATCGTTTACTCAAAAGAGCCGTTGAACAGACTATATTCGTTTGCAAATGTCACATGTCAAGCTGTTGTCGATGACTGATTGTAGCTGTGTATGTGTGTGTGTGTGTGTGTGTGTGTGTGTGCAGAAGGGGTCAATCATTGCCTCTAATAAAGTGTCCAGCAGAGTGTCGGCCATCTCTTTCTCTCAGGACAACAGCTACTTTGTCACCGCCGGCCACCGACACGTCAAGTTTTGGTACTTGAACGCCTCCAAGGAGCGACAGGTAACATCAGCCAATCATATCTCACATACAACCCCATTGTATGTGAGATATCCAAGTCCAAGCCCTCTACGTCTTGTGAATGGCGTACTTTGCAGGTCAACAGCACAGTGCCTCTGATTGGTCGGTCAGGGTTGCTTGGCGACCATAACAAGTGTGTGTTCAGTGGCGCGGCCTGCGGGCGTGGCCGCTTGGCGTCCAACACCTACTGCATCACCAGCTCCGCCTTGCTGTGTCTTTTCAACGCCAGACGAGAGCTTGAATCCTGGATCGAGCTGAAGGTGAGTGGACTCCTGCCGCGTCGACAGCTGCTGCGTAGCGTGGCGCTTATCCGTGATGTGGATGTTGACAGACGACGTCGGCGAGCTGTCTGGTGCTGACCGAGGACTTGATCTTCTGTGGTTGCTCAGGCGGAGTTATCCGAGTGTTCTCGCCCTCTAACCTGCACTACATCACCACCCTCCCACGACCTCACCGCCTGGGGGTGGAGCTTATGCAGCCCAGGTACTAGTGTAGTCAACATGCCGAGAACTGTGACGTGAACTTAAAAATCCTCGCTGTGATTTGATTCTGTGGCAGCCCTTCAGGCGCCAGACCCGAAGCCCAATATCCTAACACCGTGGCGCTTACCTTTGACCCTGTGGCCAAACACTTGAGCTGCGTGTACAACGACCACAGTGTTTACGTTTGGGATGTCGCAGACGTGAGGAACGTGAAGAAGCTGTACTCTGCTCTCTACCACAGCAGCTGCGTGTGGGACCTCCAGGTAGGCCCAATGACTTCAATCTGTCTTCACTCCAGTGGAACCTGTTTATGTCGCCTACCATATGGCCTAGAATACAGGTAAAAGCCAGTAAATTAGAATATTTTGAAAAACTTGATTTATTTCAGTAATTGCATTCAAAAGGTGTAACTTGTACATTATATTTATTCATTGCACACAGACTGATGCATTCAAATGTTTATTTCATTTAATTTTGATGATTTGAAGTGGCAACAAATGAAAATCCAAAATTCCGTGTGTCACAAAATTACAATATTACTTAAGGCTAATACAAAAAAGGGATTTTTAGAAATGTTGGCCAACTGAAAAGTATGAAAATGAAAAATATGAGCATGTACAATACTCAATACTTGGTTGGAGCTCCTTTTGCCTCAATTACTGCGTTAATGCGGCGTGGCATGGAGTCGATGAGTTTCTGGCACTGCTCAGGTGTTATGAGAGCCCAGGTTGCTCTGATAGTGGCCTTCAACTCTTCTGCGTTTTTGGGTCTGGCATTCTGCATCTTCCTTTTCACAATACCCCACAGATTTTCTATGGGGCTAAGGTCAGGGGAGTTGGCGGGCCAATTTAGAACAGAAATACCATGGTCAGTAAACCAGGCACGGGTAGATTTTGCGCTGTGTGCAGGCGCCAAGTCCTGTTGGAACTTGAAATCTCTATCTCCATAGAGCAGGTCAGCAGCAGGAAGCATGAAGTGCTCTAAAACTTGCTGGTAGACGGCTGCGTTGACCCTGGATCTCAGGAAACAGAGTGGACCGACACCAGCAGATGACATGGCACCCCAAACCATCACTGATGGTGGAAACTTTACACTAGACTTCAGGCAACGTGGATCCTGTGCCTCTCCTGTCTTCCTCCAGACTCTGGGACAAGTCTAGTGTAAAGTTTCCACCATCAGTGATGGTTTGGGGTGCCATGTCATCTGCTGGTGTCAGTCCACTCTGTTTCCTGAGATCCAGGGTCAACGCAGCCGTCTACCAGCAAGTTTTAGAGCACTTCATGCTTCCTGCTGCTGACCTGCTCTATGGAGATGGAGATTTCAAGTTCCAACAGGACTTGGCGCCTGCACACAGCGCAAAATCTACCCGTGCCTGGTTTACGGACCATGGTATTTCTGTTCTAAATTGGCCCGCCAACTCCCCTGACCTTAGCCCCATAGAAAATCTGTGGGGTATTGTGAAAAGGAAGATGCAGAATGCCAGACCCAAAAACGCAGAAGAGTTGAAGGCCACTATCAGAGCAACCTGGGCTCTCATAACACCTGAGCAGTGCCAGAAACTCATCGACTCCATGCCACGCCGCATTAACGCAGTAATTGAGGCAAAAGGAGCTCCAACCAAGTATTGAGTATTGTACATGCTCATATTTTTCATTTTCATACTTTTCAGTTGGCCAACATTTCTAAAAATCCCTTTTTTGTATTAGCCTTAAGTAATATTCTAATTTTGTGACACACGGAATTTTGGATTTTCATTTGTTGCCACTTCAAATCATCAAAATTAAATGAAATAAACATTTGAATGCATCAGTCTGTGTGCAATGAATAAATATAATGTACAAGTTACACCTTTTGAATGCAATTACTGAAATAAATCAAGTTTTTCAAAATATTCTAATTTACTGGCTTTTACCTGTATACAGTATATTGCAGCTTCCTCCGATAACAATATACATCATGATATATATAATTTGTAGGGATGTTCCCATCAAGGTTTTATGCTGCTGATCAGCCAATACCGATCACATGTGTTTACAACATTTTTCTGTTTATTCATGGTGAGTGATATTGACAGTGTAACAATATCAACACACTATTTAAACTGGTTCATTATTGTCTTGTATTGCATACAATTGTTGGAGCAAAACAAAGTCAATAGTGCACAATAACTAAACTAAAGCAAAAACTACTATTTGCTAGTAGGGCTGGATGATTATGGCAAAAATAATAATATCAATTATTTTGATTGATATTGTAGTCACGATTACTTACACGGTTATTCATTCATTTGAAAACACGAGTACTTATTGTACCACCAGAACTCCACTTTACATATAGTATACACAAACAGATATACATTAGCAACGGATAAACCACAACAAGTAAAATAATAATAGCAATAACAATACATTTAAATGCTTACATCTGTAAATCAACTTTCAGATATAAGTTTTTATCATTTTTATGTTTTATGCCCTTTTTGGCCAAAAACACCTTTGTTTTATATGGCAAACACACACAATATGCAATATTTGGATTTAGATTTTGAAAATATGGAATATTTGATTTAATTGGAGTCTTTAATAACAATATTGATTTTTTGAGCAATGACTGTTTTAAAGAAAGAAAGAATAACAGCCCTTATGGCAGCTTTGTTTTTATCAGTGTCAACATTCAAACTTTTTCTGTTCTCTTATTCCACATATATTTTTTTGTAATTATATTATTAGAATGTGCCGTGGGCCGTTCCAAAAATTGCTGTGGGCCTGGGCCGATAAGATTTGCTTGATGATATATTGACCAACAAATTATTGCAGATAAACGATATTATTGCCATTTTTTTTAATGGACCAAATTAACCATTGATCCAGCCATCCATCTACTTTCGCTTATCCGAAGTCGGGTCGCGGGGGCATAAGCGTAAGCAGAGAAGCCTGGAGTTCCCGCTCCCCAGCTACTTCGTCCAACTCTTCCTGAGGGATCCCGAGGCGTTCCCAGGCCAGTTGGGCGACATAGTCTCTCTAGCGTGTCCTGGGTCTTCTCCGTGGCCTCCTACGGGTCGGACGCACCCTAAATGCCTCCCCACCTTCATCACCTATTTACCATGTCTCTGGACAAAGTCACAGGACAATCTGCAAGCATTGCAATGGTTGGTTTCACTGTACTCTTCTTGTGCCCAGGTGTATCCTCAGCTGTCAGATCCGTCTCAGGCTTGTCTGCCTCCTTCATCCTTCCTCACCTGCTCGTCCGACAACACCATCAGGCTCTGGCACGCTGACTCCGCCCCCCAGCACAGCTGCCTCTACAGCAAAGTAACGCGCGTGCGCCGGCCATTCTGTTTTTTCTCGTTGGGACATTCGTGATGCGGGTTTGTTCTTTTAGGACCTGCTAAGAATTTTATACGTGGGAGAGGACACGCAGCACCTACAAGGGGAGGGGGACAAGTCCGAGGCAGCAGGGGCTGATGGGAAGGCTGGGATTAGAGTGCTGGGGATCAGCCCCGATGGACGACACCTGGCGACTGGAGACCGCTGTGGAAACCTGCGGTGAGGTCCTGTGATCAGGAAACGGTGTATCACAACAAATCTCACCAAGTTCTTCTCTCATTTTAGGGTCTTTGATTTGGAGTTTCTGGACGAGCTGGTCAAGATTGAGGCGCACGATTCCGAGGTCTTGTCCCTAGAGTTCTCACCCGCCTCCACAGGTCAAAGTCACTGACCAAAGATCTCTCGCTAAAGGCGTTGTGCTAATCCTAGAATTTGTGCGTCAGGCGTCAAGTTGTTAGCGACAGCCAGCAGAGACAGACTCATTCACGTCTTTAACGTGGAGAAGAACTACAGCCTGGTGCAGACGCTCAACGATCACTCCGCCTCCATCATCGCTCTCAAGTTTGCTGGTAACTTTTCCTAGGAGTCACACTTGGAAGAAGGAAGTGGGGGGAAAAAATGAGAGACAGCTGCGCTCGTGTGTTTCCAGGTGAGAATCCGGAGGTGCGAATGGTGAGCTGTGGAGCAGACAAGAGCATCTACTTCCAGACAGCTCAACGGGTACGACTTGACTCGCACTTGGACCCTAGTGGTCCTGTAAAACAAGGACTTGGAATCTGTAGGGTTGTCAAAAAAAGCGATTTTTGAATGAATTTGTAACGATCTTTAATCGATTACAAAAAAAACTAAAATCGATTTTTTAAAAAAAAACAAAAAACTTATATGTATACATCTCCAAAATCTGTCCTGCCCAGCCACTTTAGTAAATATTTTAATAAAGCCATTTTTTATAGTAATATAAAAATGTATCAGACCTGTTTATTTATTTTATGAAGGAATGTAGTTAACCATAAAACTGGCAACCAATGTTATTAAAAAAGTATTACATTTTGAATTGAGAGTTGTTTTGAATCAAGAATCAATTCTGAATTTAATCTTTACCCCAAGAATCGAATTGAATCATGTGGTGCCCAAAGATTCACAGACCTAGTCGTCTGTAGGGCTGGGAGCTATACAGGTACTACAGTTAATACCGGAATAGTTTAGAAAGCGGTATATATTTGAGACTATACCACCACACCGGTATTTTTTAATGTGCCTTTGTTACGGCCCATTGAGCTTTTCTGCGCCAGAATTGCGAAGCACATGGCACTCCTATTTGGCTCATCTCCACCCCTTGTGTGTTTACGGAGGCTTCTCTGATGACGCACTGTGACTCGCATCAAACTTTAAAAGAAAAAGTTTAAAATAGTAACGGCAAACTAATTACTTTAAGAATAAACAACATATTATGTTACTACTTAGAAAAAAACTCAACACTGGTTAACTAGCCGTAAAACACTGAAGCAACCTTAAGCCATTCGCACGTTTTTTTTTGTTTCTAAAGGTACCGGTATATACACCGTATTTTTCGGAGTATAAGTCGCTCCGGAGTATAAGTCGCACCGGACGAAAATGCATAATAAAGAAGGAAAAAAACATATAAGTCGCACTGGAGTATAAGTCGCATTTTTTGAGGAATTTTATTTGATAGAACCCAACACCAAGAATAGACATTTGAAAGGCAATTTAAAATGAATAAAGAATAGTGAACAACAGGCTGAATAAGTGTACGTTATATGAGGCATAAATAACCAACTGAGAACGTGCCTGGTATGTTAATGTAACATATTATGGTAAGAGTCATTCAAATAACTATAACATATAGAACATGCTATACGTTTACCAAACAATTTGTCACTCCTAATCGCTAAATCCCATGAAATCTTATACGTCTAGTCTCTTACGTGAATGAGCTAAATAATATTATTTGATATTTTACGCTAATGTGTTAATAATATCACACACAAGTCGCTCCTGAGTATAAGTCGCACCCCCGGCCAAACTATGAAAAAAACTGCGACTTATAGTCCGAAAAATACTGTACATTGTAAAATACCGCAATATCCGTTTTCGTCCATATCGCCCAGCCCTAGTCGTCTGTATGCATACTTGTGTGTGTGTGTGTGTGTGTGTGTGTTCAGGTGGCAGAGGAGGACGTCTCCTTCTGCAGGGCGCATCACGTGGTGGAAAAGGTAGCACTGCATGACATGGATTTGGACTCGTCAAGGACACACGTTGCTGTTGCCTGTCAGGACAGAAACGTCCGGTAAGGACCAAATGTGACAGAACGTGTTATTTAACCTCGGTTTTAGCCAGTGCTTCTCAATTTTTTTCTGTTAGGCCACCCTTGGAAGAAGTAAACATTTCAAACCCCACCCGGCATTCTCTGCCATGACTATAAATAGTATAATTTGACTATAAAACTGTTGTAAGTACACCTCTGCATAACATTGTCCCCTTATTAACATTAAAGAAAACAAAAAAAATACATATATCAGTGTTTCCCATAAACTGCCAAGATACCTGTGGCGGTGGAGGCGTGGCTATGGGCGTGGTCACCATGACATCATCGAGTAAATTGCATAATTTACTACAATGATATGATTTTCTCTAAAAAAGCTCAAAAAATGTATACTTACTAATTAATAGCAGTTTTGTTTTAAACGTCCATCCATCCATCCATCCATTTTACAATATAATTACAACACTTTATGTACATATTTATATACAGATTTGAACAATTTATTAATTGTGGTTCTTACAAAAAATATATCTTATAAAATATAAAAGCTAAATTGTCTCTTAAAGCTCTGCCCCTTTAATTAGTGCATACTAAATAATTTAACTTTAGCCTACTACTACAACCATATTACCGTAATTTCCGGACTATAAGCCGCACCTGACTATAAGCCGCACCAGCTAAATTTAGGGGAAAATACAGATTGCTCCATATATAAGCCGCACCCGACTATAAGCCGCAGGGTTTTGATGTGTAATTACCGTAGTATATAGGGGTTCCTGCTACCACGGAGGGGATTGTCGGGACAGAGATGACTGTTTGGGAACGCAAAGCGTCCCATTTATTAACAATAAATCTTTCAATCATTCAATCAAACTTTCACATCTTTGACATGGCGAACAGCATTCGTGCAGAGTACAAATAATACAACGGTGCAAAGTAATACAAAGTGCTCGCCTGTACGTTATCAAAATAACTAGCCTACCGGTATATGGAAAGTCAGTCTTTAATCATTGTGTCATCGTCTTCCTCCTGCGTACTAAAACCACCGAAATCCTCTTTGTCGGTGTCGGAGAAGAACAGGCCGTAAATAAGCCGCACCCTTGTATAAGCCGCAGGGACCAGAACGAGGGGAAAAAGTAGCGGCTTATAGTCCGGAAATTACGGTATTTACCAGCAACATAAAGTGAAACAGAGGCAGAGGTGTCCTGCCACAGTCAGTAACAAATAAACAGAAAACAGTAGTGGTCAAATACAAATAAGGCAACAAGAGAAGTATCCTACACTTCTCTTTTGTAAAGTAAATCTGAACAGCCTATATGGGCATCTACATCAACTATATAATTTGCCTGAGAAGCTGGACAGGACAAAATTTTTTTTATTTTTTATTTTTTTTTAAATTTGTGGTGGACGTAATTCTTTCGTGGCGGGCCGCCAAAAATAAATGAATGTGTGGGAAATACTGTATATAGATCTATAAAGAATCATTTTATTAACATAGTTTTTTGATCTGTAACAAAAAATATTTAAAATACATCAATTTGCATGAAATAAATAAATCTGATTTTTGACCGACTTGAGCCATTTGATACTGAAAAGTTAAATCAAATAAATGTAATCAATAATCATTAATTCAAATTGATCAGCAACAACCTCGGGGGCACAATATATAAAACACTTTAACCTACAAAACATAAATTAATGCAACGATTTGTGATGCTTTTGTATTGTATGCATAAATAAAAATGAGAAAGTTAAGTTTAATGGCTACATTGAGTACATTTTGCAGCGCACAGCTTTTCGAAACAGGGTTTGAAGCTTGATACTGATGAAGCATGTAACCAGCCACATTATTTGAGAAGGACTGATTTAAGGTAAGTCAGCTGAGAGCCAATTCCCACTTAAAAGGATGACTATGACATTATGACATGATAGGATTGTTCAGTGTTTTTTTTAACTCGGCACAAGAAGTGTCTCTGCCGTGCATCAACCATCAAGTGTGTACCGGTACTCTGTAAACAAAAAGAGTGGGCCCAGCCTTTGGCTTGCGACAGTGCCAATGACAAGCCTGAACTTGAAAACCTTCCTCCAAGTCTTCTGTTTGCAAAAAACTTGGCCTTCTGGGTGAAATATTGTACGTAAATAAACAAAGACAAGTGGATAAGACGAAGATAAGATGTGTGGCGACATTTTTCAGTAAAGATGGGGGCACTAATGGAACTATAAATGCTAAATGCTAAAAAAATAATCATTTACACTCTTAACACTTAGGCCTGATCAACTAAAGGTTTGCGGGTACTAAAAGACAAGCAAACTTGATAGTACACGCAAAGCTGATCTACAAAACGTGTGCAAAGTGGATTGCATATGTTAAGTGGGCAGAATTAGGTGTGCCATCCATTTTCATTAACATGCAAAATATATGCTGATCATCACAACGTCCACAATACTGGGAAGAGAAAATGCAAATTTTATTATTTAGCACACGCAGCCTGTCAACATATTTCATTTCCATACATCATTTTTTTTTACAATGTATAGGATTAATCGCAATGTTTATTTGTGACGATTCTTAATCGATTCAAGAAAGTAAAAAATCGATTTTTGGGGGAGGGGGAAACACATTTCTTATTTTTGTATTTATTTTAATCTGTCCCGTCCAGCCACTCAGACAAATCATATTATTGATGTAGATGATCATATTGTTGATGTAGATCATGGGTGTCAAACTCTGGCCCGCGGGCCAAATTTGGCCCGCCGTGTAATTTCATTTGGCCCTTGAGGCAATATCAAATTGACATTAGAGCTGGCCCGCCGGTATTATACAGCAGCAGTGCCGCTGTAACACCGCAAATTCTCATACTTGCCAACCCTCCCGATTTTCCCGGGAGACTCCCGAAGTTCAGTGCCCCTCCCGAAAATCTCCCGGGGCAACCATTCTCCCGTATTTCTCCCGATTTCCACCCGGACAACAATATTGGGGGCGTGCCTTAAAAGCACTGCCTTTGGCGTCCTCTACAACCTGTCATCACGTCCGCTTTTCCTCCATACAAACAGCGTGCCGGCCCAGTCACATAATATATGCGGCTTTTACACACACACAAGTGAATGCAAGGCATACTTGGTCAACAGCCATACAGGTCACACTGAGGGTGGACGTATAAACAACTTTAACACTGTTACAAATATGCGCCACACTGTGAACCCACACCAAACAAGAATGACAAACACATTTCGGGAGAACATCCGCACCGTAACACAACACAAACACAACAGAACAAATACCCAGAACCTCTTGCAGCACTAACTCTTCCGGGACGCTACAATATACACCCCCGCTAAGACCAAACCCCGCCCCCCCCAACCCCGCCCACATCAACCCCCCATGCAATTTCTCTTGCTACTTCAAGGCTTGAATGTTTGATTCATTCATTATTGTTATTTATTATTGGCCTGTGGAAAAAGTTTATTTTGATATTTACCTCAGAAATGCAAATTGCAAATAGAAAAGAGGCATAACATTTATATTTACATTTTATTTGATATGCCATTGATATTTTTTAATTATTATTATTATTATTTGAAACTCGATTTTGCATGTCACTATAAAGTTATATAAGCTTTGCTTGATCAATATTCAACGCAAAACGTGGCTGCGTCGTTCGCCGACGTCGAGGGTTCAGTGAGTCACAGAATGCGCCAGTTCCACTCATACCGGCATGGTCGCGGCGGAGCTCAACTGAACTGAGAAAGGAACGAATCAGTTCATGAAGTGATTCGGTTCAGTACGTTCACTCAAAAGATTCGTTCTTTCGAACGAATTGTTCGCGAACGACACAACACTAGTAGTTGGTCATATCTGCTGTACAGATTTACTTTAGAAAAGAGTGTTAGATACTTCTCTTGTTGCCTTATTTGTATTTGACTTTATTAAATGTTTGGGAAGCATTTTATTAAACAAAACCACTTCTCTTTTAAGTAATATAGAAATTGATCGGAGCTGTTTATGTATTTTATGGAGGAATGTAGTTAATCATAGAACTGGCATCGAATGTTGTTAAAAAGTTTTAAAACGAGAATCGTTTCGAATCAAGAATTGATTCTGAATCAAATTGTTACCCCCAAGAATCGAATCGCGTGGTGCCCAAAGATTCACAGCCCTAACAGTGTAGTTAAAAAATATACTACACTGTATAAATATGTCTTTATTTATTTATTTATTTATTCAAGGCTCCAGCCCCTCGGCGAACCCAAAAGGAACAAGCGGTAGAACATGAATTGATATATCCGCCATGTGGCTCTCAATGAAAACAAGTTTGATGCCCCTGAGCTTGGGTATGCACCAAGCTGCTGCACCCTGATGCTATCAGAAACTGTTGCAGACGCCAAAATTGGTCGCGACTTGTCGGGTCCTGTTCAACTCTCCTAAAATGAGAGAAGGGAAAACGTTTTACAGATGCTGTAATCGCTAACAGTCACCGTGGGCAGCAAAGCATTGTGACGCTAACTCGGCATGTATATTGTGGATGTTAGTCAAGATAAAAGGCGCTACTCCCTGTGAGAGTGTTGATGAATTTGTGTGTGTGTGTTCAGGGTGTACAATGTGCAGACGGGAAAGCAAAATAAATGTTTTAAGGGCTCCACAAGCGACGAAGGAGCTTTGCTAAAGGTAAAAGTTCCACTGTAGTCATTTTAGCAATGTAGTTTGACAGCATCTACCTAACTGGGATTGTCTAACATCGCTCTGGTGCAGCTCCACTTGGATCCTTCAGGCTCATTCCTCGCCACCAGCAGCTCCGACAAAAACATCTCCATCTTGGACTACAAGTCAGGCGAGTGTGTAGCCACCCTGTTTGGGCATTCTGGTGAGTAAATCCAGCTCACCTGCAGGGAGAGTACGATATCGTAGTAAGGGCATGCACGAGTAACAACGGTTGCCTCCTCAGAGATTGTGACGTGTATGAAGTTCAGTCAGGACTGCAGACACCTCATCACCGTAGCCAGGGACAGGTGATCTTAGCTCGCCCGTCTCCATGGTAACCCGAACCTTCCAGGCGGTCTAACCTTGGTGAACTTTTTGTAGTTGTGTGTTCGTGTGGCGGCTGGACTCCCACATGACCAGCACCATGAGGAGCCAGCGCGGCCCCATGGTGACCAAGGTCCCCAGCATCAGGTGACGAGCGCCAGGACGAGTCGTACGTCAGAGCCGCTTGAGTCGGATGCTTTCTGACGCCGCTTTGTTTCAGGAGGGAAACCTTTGTCACCGCACCGTCCTCTCTGCTGCCCCTTGTGGAGGAAGTGGGGGCGGAGCCCCAAACACCAGCCAAGCGCAGTCCCGAAAGTGATGTCACTGGTTTTCTTCACGTCATTGGGTATCGCCGGATCTATTAGCGTGACTCGTGTTGTCATTCCAGGACCTCAGCCGCTGCAGTCCAATGGCAAGCTGCCCTTGTGGTTCCGAAAACTGGTCCGTTCACGATGGGTGCAATCCCTCGGTGTGTGTGAAGTTTGAGCTCAGTTTTTGGTGTTTGACATTTTAGCAGGGTCTGCCTGACAGCCACCTCCAGGTCCAGCCACATCCAGAGCCTCGTCCGGTGCGTAATCGCTGGCTGGAAGGGATGAACGCGCCGATCATCTGCTTGAACTTCGCTCCCAGTCCCAGCAAGAGTCCGGAGGAAGAGGAAGAAGAGGAGGAGGTACGTAAGTGGGATCACTGTGGTGGAGATGATCAAAACTTTACGGATCATGTGACTGACTGTGTTGTGCAGAGTACCGTTGACGACGAGAGCTGCTTCATTTCTTACCCAAACATGTCCTCCACCACTGACGGGTAAGTGCTGGGCTGGGCCAGCGTGTCCTTCAGCTTCAGCAGAACACTCTTTGTTCCCAGGGAGTTTGATGTCCAGCCTGCGTGCCTGTCGAAGAGCAGAGAAGAAGGGGCGGAGCCAGGTGGGAACAGTCAGCTGAGCCCGGACTCCGCCTGCTTCGAAGGCTCCACTGGAAGCTTTGAGCCGCAGCACGACACGGGTCAGTGTCACGTGATGGTGTTGGCCAGTCCAGTCGATGGTGGTTTGATGGGTGACAGCATTGTGATGCCGGAATCTTAATCAACAGCCAACTTTGAGATGTGTCGGTCTCCAACAGCAGACGTGGATTCTGTGAGTCAGGCCAGCTCAGGTCTGGAAGAGGACGAGGACAGAAGTTCTACTCTGACCGAAGGTATGGACCCATGTAATCTCAACTGGTGGACTCCTACGTCCTGACCTGTGTTCCTACCTTTTGACCTTTCAGAGAAGTTTGACAATGATCTGCGCGCCTTGCAGCATGCCGAGGAAAGACACTTTTTGAACCCACGACTCAGCATCTCCACCCGCTTCCTGTCCCGCTTCCAGGACCGTCTCAGGTACGCTCCAGCCTGAGACCACCTGGTACATCACATGATCAATCAATCAATGTTTATTTATATAGCCCTAAATCACAAGTGTCTCAAAGGGCTGTACAAGCCACAACGACATCCTCGGTACAGAGCCCACATACGGGCAAGGAAAACTCACCCCAGTGGGACGTCAATGTGAATGACTATGAGAAACCTTGGAGAGGACCGCATATGTGGGTAACCCCCCCCCCTCTAGGGGAGACCGAAAGCAATGGATGTCGAGTGGGTCTGACATAATATTGTGAAAGTCCAACACATCAGCGAAAGTCCAGTCCATAGTGGGGCCAGCAGGAACCATCCAGAGTGGAGACGGGTCAGCAGCGTAGAGATGTCCCCATCTGATGGACAGGCTAGCGGTCCACCCAGGGTTGGGAGCAGAGTAGAAAAGAAAAGAAAAGAAACGGCAGATCAACTGGTCTAAAAAGGGAGTCTATTTAAAGGCTAGAGTATACAAATGAGTTTTAAGATGAGACTTAAATGCTTCTACTATAATGTTTTCAATGTTCATTTTGCAGTTAGCAGTTTTTAATTTAATCTACTCATAGTGTTTTGTCCAAAATGTATTTTAGTTTTAGTCATACTTATAATTAACAGACAAAAAAACAAAGAATAAAACAGGGGTTCCTAATCTTTTTGACCTTGGGGCCCAATGTTTTCACTACAGAGGGGCCCACGCAAATATTAACATTGAATTAGTAATCTTACTCTTAATTTAAGTGATATGCAATAATTATATCTAACCTACTTACAGTACACAAGCTTTTCAAATGATATAAAAGCATGTGTTAATTACAAAGAGTGTTTATGACACTGACAAAAATAAAAATAAAATATTAACCAAATATAGGTGGGTTGCAATCACGTGACATAGAGGCACATCCGGGTTTCAGGCTATGGTTTAGAGCCCTATTAGGCTAATGTTTAGTTACCTGAATCAGTGCAGATTTACCGGTATGCGTATTAAAAGGCAAATATAAAACGATCCTGAAACAAATATTTAAAATGGGATGGAGTGGATTTGTTACACTCTTAAGAAAAATATATTTTTTTAAAGATACAAACCATTTATCATCACCAAGTGGTTACTGCCACCTCATTTCATTTGACACTCTAGGGAGAAGAAAAGATTTAAGGCACATCATGCCTTGACATCTAATGGGTCCATAAATTAAGCATTAATCAGTAAAGACAAAGTTGGACTTAGTCGTGCATCGCTAAGTAACGTATTTGATTGACATGACAAGTACCGTGCTGCTGTGATCTTGACGCTAATGAAAAAAAGGATACGTTTGTTTGCAGTTGATTTCCTGCTACAAATATTAGTCTCATCTACAATTCATGTCTGAAGTTGATTTTATGGTGTGAAGTTCATATTTAGTCTCATTATTTAGCTATAGATGTCCCTGTTGTTCAGCATGAATATTTGCTAGTGATATCAAGATATAATTGAGCCTTTGAGAGATTTAAATAATCTAGTTTATTAATACTTTAAAATATATTTTCTTGATGCTAACAAATATTACCTAAAATGTGGTCATCCGTGTCGAATAAAGCACTTGACTTTCCTGCACAACAACTAAGCTTTTAGTTTCTGTTATGAAAATTGACAATGAAAATACGGTGTATTGCACCAACAATCACAATATTTATTATTAGGACTTAACATTACTTTAGTTTATTTGCACAAGCAGGTCTTATTCGTTACAATTAGGCATAGCAACCACAAAAGAACACAAACTAATGCGATCAATTGTCCTTTCTTACTATTTAGTTCTGCTTTTAAATACTACTTAGGTAGTAAAAAATAAACTTGATTGCATCAGAGAAAGTTTCTCAAACAAATCAAATGTTCAAACTAACATTTTACAAAGTGATCTCTGCAGACACAAGCAGTCAGATTGTATTCCACCAGATGATGAAAGTTATTATTTTTAAGGGCCATTTCCTTCTACGCACTTTAGTTTTTTTTCCCCCTGACTTTTTTACCTTTATAATAATAATAATAATAATACCTGGGATTTATATAGCGCTTTTCTAAGTACCCAAAGTCGCTTTACATGTAGAACCCACTTTATGAACCACTTATTTCGGGACTCTATAAAAGCTATTTCCAATCTCTCTATTTGAACGCTTGGAACATCCAAGAACTGAACAGCAACACAGAATTTTTTGATCAAACTCTACACTCACTCTCACTTGTTTTAACGCTACACTCAAGCTGCTTGACCATCGTGGGAATTAACCTGCCAAGACGAAAAACGAATGTGACGTCATATGAAACCCTAACTGACCAGAAATAAATTACATACAATAATAATGAATGTTTCCTAACTAAACTGTCGCTAAAATTAAAGTGCAAATAAAAATTTAGCTTTAGTCATAATTTGTGCGCTTAAGAAACTCCTCTGGGATTTTTAAGCTCCAGAATTCTTGTTTGAGATTGTCATCACTGCCACAACTGGTGGTAAAGTGTATTACAACTGAGTATTTGCGGCCCTCTAGAAAAACACTGGTATAAAAGATGAGGCATCCTTAAAGTTGCCTTGATACCATATTTTATTTAAGCCACATGCAAAGCAGGAATCATACATACTTTTATTTGCAGTGTGGAATGTTAGAAAAGGCCTGATAAAGTGAAATTAAGAAAGAACAATGGTATGGTATTAAAACACTAACATATTTATTATTAACCCATAGAATTGAAGTAGTAATTGTTTTTTTTGTTTTTTTTGTTTTTTTTTGCGACACCTAGTAACCACAATAATTAATGAAGTTAAGCTCATGACGCAGTAAGTTGAATGATGTGGACACGTTTCTTACTGGATACTTTCTAATACACTTCTGCCTTAGATATGCAACGATAATTATTTTATATTAGTTTATATTGACAAATGTGCTGTTTCACACTGCAATATTGTTCAATACTTATGTATGTCTAGCTTGTGTGCTATGGTGTGCTTAGCTGTTGTGTAGCTGTTAGTAGCCTAAAGCGTAGCATGTTTACCTTTTGTAAATGACTTGACTAATATAGAAGAAATTGTGTGTTTATTGGAGGATATTTTGATGTTAACTGGCTGTCCAGGTTTGCACAAGTAAACATGCTGCAGGAATTCTTGTATCGGAGTGTTGATATCAGAGCCGATACTTTTTTTTTTTTTTTTGCTCATATCGGATGGGGACACACCTCGAAATTAACACTTGATGTCATGGACTGTTCTTTAAAGGCTGGGGCCAAGCCACGCTGCACCCACCGTCACCATTCCGAGCAGGATCTCGGAGGAGGTTGGCGACCCAAGGGTACGAATACGCGCACAGCTCGGCAACACATGAAGTCAAAGCTAGACTGTTTATCCGTGTTTGTTTCAGGTGAACGGCAAGTCGGTCGGCGCCACGGCGACATCTGAACTGACATTGAAAAAAGAACACAGTGGTGAGGGGTTCATGAAGAAAGACATATAGTTCAAGTTATTAAGGAAAGGCTTGGATCTTTCCTTAATAAACTGAATAATTACAGTGCATCAGGAAATAATTCCCAGCGCTTAACTTTGTCCACATTTTGTTATGTTACAGCCTTATTCCGATATGGAATAAATATATTTTTGTCCTCAAAATTCTACAGACAATACCCCTTAATGGCAATGTGAAGAGGTTGTTTTTTTATTTACAAATGTATTTTTTTTTAAAAAACTAAAAAAATACAAGTATTCACAGTTTTTGTTCAATACTTTGTTGATGCACTTTTGACAGCAATTACAGCTTCAAGTGTCTTTGAATACTAGGGATGTCCGATAATTTTGGACTGCCGATATTATCGGCCGATAAATGCTTTAAAATGTAGTATCGGAAATTATCGGTATCAGTTTCAAAATTATCGGTATCAGTTTCAAAAAGTAAAATGTATGACTTTTTAAAACGCTGCTGTGTACACGGACGTAGGGCAAAGTACAGAGCGTCAACAAACCTTAAAGGCACTTCCTTTGCGTGCTGGCCCAGTCACATAACATCTACGGCTTTTCACACACACAAGTGAATGCAAGGCATACTTTGTCAACAGCCATACAGGTCACACTGAGGGTAGACGTATAAACAACTTTAACACTTACAAACATGCGCCACACTTTGAACCCACACCAAACAAGAATGACAAACACATTTTGGGAGAACATCCGCACCGTAACTCAACAGAACAAATACCCGGAACCCCTTGCAGCACTAACCCCTTGCAGCTCTAACCCCGCTACCCCCCACCCCCCACCCCAACCTCGCCCACCTCAACCTCCTCATGCTCTCTCAGGGAGAGCATGTCCCAAATTCCAAGCTGCTGTTTTGAGGCATGTTAAAAAAAATAATGCACTTTGTGACTTCAATAATAAATATGGCAGTGCCATGTTGGCATTTTTTTCCATAACTTGAGTTGATTTATTTTGGAAAACCTTGTTACATTGTTTAATGCATCCAGCGGGGCATCACAACAAAATTAGGCATAATAATGTGTTAATTCCACGACTGTATATATCTGTATCGGTTGATATCGGAATCGGTAATTAGGAGTTGGACAATATCGGAATATCAGATATCGGCAAAAAAGCCATTATCGGACATCTCTGTTGAATACGATGCCACAAGCTTGGCACACCTATCTTTGCGCAGTTTCACCCATTCCTCTTTTCAGCACCTCTCAAGCTCCATTAGGTTGGATGGGAAGTGTTGGTTTTCATCCAGGATGTTTCTGCACATTGCTGCACTCATCTTAGTCTAGTCAGGGAGGTGACCAAGAACCCGTCGGAGCTACAGCATTCCTCTGTGGAGAGAGGAGAACCTTCCAGAAGGACAACCATCTCTGCAGCAAACCACCAATTAGGCCTGTATGGTAGAGTGACCAGACGGAAGTCATTTCTTAGTAAAAAGTTTGCCAAAAAACACCTGAGAGACTCTCAGACCATGAGAAACTAAGTTTTCTGGTCTAATGAGACAAAGATTAAACTCTTTAGCATCACCAGGCCAATACCATCCCTCCAGTGAAGCGTGGTGGTGGCAGCATCATGCTGTGGGGCTGGTTTTCAGCGCAGGGACTGGGAGACTAGCCAGGATAGAGGGAAAGATGAATGCAGCAATATACAGAAACATCCTGGATGAAAACCAAAGCTTCCCTTCCAACCTAATGGAGCTTGAGAGGTGCTGAAAAGAGGAATGGGTGAAACTGCCCAAAGATAGGTGTGCCAAGCTTGTGGCATTGTATTAAAAAAAACTTAATGCTGTAATTGCTGCCAAAGGTGCATCAACAAAGTATCAGGCAAAAGGTCTGAATATTCATGTACATTTGATTTTGTTATTTCAAATAAATTAGCTAAATTGGAACAAAAAGTCATTTGGGGTATTGTCTGTAGAATTTTGAAAACAAAAATGAATCTATTCCATCCATCCGTCCATCTATTTTCTACCGCTTGTCCTTTTCGGGGTCGCTGGAGCCTATCTCAGCTGCATTCAGGCGGTAGGCGGGGTACCCCCTGGACAAGTCACCACCTCATCGCAGGGCCAACACAGATAGACAGACAACATTCACACTCACATTCACACACTCGGGCCAATTTTTATAAATGGTTGATTTATATAGGCTAGTAAGGTAAAGTTTTGTACCTGACAAGTTTCGGCTATCTTGCTTCTGCAGCCTTCATCAGAGGTGTCACGTGATGTTAGCGTGACGTCATCTGTGACGTGTTATATGGATTGTTCCATCCCACCTGAAGTGGTGGGATGGCGGTGTCCCCTGGTGTGCGCCGGGGGTAGGGCGGGGCGCCCCCTGTCATCTGGATGTCTACCAAACAGCCGGGGGCGGCCCTGCAGGACTGTGTCCCAGGTGTGGGATAGTTGGTAGGCTCCTTAGTCCCTTTTGACAGTCTTTGAGGCCCGCTTCCTGATTTCAACCGCCTCTTTGATCCAATTTAGTTTTGCCAATCAGCCTATCCACAGTTGCGTGTCTTTGGAGGTGGGAGAAAGCTGGAGTACCCGGAGGGAACCCACGCAGTCACGGGGAGAACATGCAAACTCCACACAGAAAGATCCCGAGCGCAGGATCGAACCCAGGACCTATCCCATCTTGGAATAAGGCTGAAAAAATGTGGAAGAAGTGAACCCCTGTGAATACTGTCCGCATGCATTGTAGATGAGTGAGAGTAAAGTAGAGCTGGTGATGACATCCGCGCACCAGAGTGTTTCCTGGTGGAATACCACACACACACACACACCTTTCTGACACACAGCTGGATATGTGTGTGTGACACACAGCAGTGACATCTGAAAGATTCATCATCCGACGGAGACCCTCTTTCAAGATGACTCGTCCGCTTTGCCATCAGCCACCACGCCGACGTCACACTGTGGTGGCCTTCCAATCCAGTCAGTGTGTGTGTTAGTGTTGGTGTCAGTCGTGAGGTCCCACCGGTGTTTGGGTCATTGTCACATTGTGTGTTGGGTCGGCTTTCACAGGATTCACCTTTGACCTGGAGGGGTCACTTCAGCCATCACTCACCTGCTGCCTTAACTTCCCTTGTAGACGTCTCCTCCACGGCACCGGCCCCTGTCCAGCAGGGGGCTCCACCCCTCGGGTATCTGGGAACCACGGCCAGCCAGGACCCGCCCACCTGCCCCGCTCAAGAGGTGGACATGGAGCAGCTCCTGAGTTGTTTCCTTCAGACCCTCAGACATGAGCCACATGTGGAGCACAGCCGCAGGTACCAGCTTAAACCGCTTTGTTTGAGGTTTTCATTTTTAAACGAGCTTTGTCTCTCCAGTGAGACCTTGCCCTCGTCCCAGACGCCTCAGCAGACAGCCTCTGAGGTGCCGATGTCACCAGTTGGACCTGGGAGGGACAACATGGACGACGGTCATGTCCTCGGTTCTCGTTCGTGCGACATCACAACCCCCAAAGAGTCCTCAGATGAGGACACACAGGAGGACGTTCCTGGAGAAGGTGGGAGCAGAACTGACATACCGTATTTTTCGGATTATAAGTCGCTCTGGAGCAGGAGTCACCAACATTTTTGAAACCAAGAGCTACTTCTTGGGTACTGATTAATGCGAAGGGCTACCAGTTTGATACACACTTAAATAAATTGCCAGAAATAGCCAATTTGCTCAATTTACCTTTAAATTTATATTATTAATAATTAATGATATTTACACTTAATTGAACGGTTTAAAAAAGGAGAAAAGACGAAAAAATGACAATTAAATTTTGAAACATAGTTTATCTTCAATTTCGACTCTTTAAAATTCAAAATTCAACCGAAAAAAAGAAGAGAAAAACTAGCTAATTCGAATCTTTTTGAAAAAATTAAAAAAATAATTTATGGAACATCATTAGTAATTTTTCCTGATTAAGATTAATTTTAAAATTTTGATGACATGTTTTAAATAGGTTAAAATCCAATCTACACTTTGTTAGAATATATAACAAATTGGACCAAGCTATATTTCTAACAAAGACAAATCATTATTTCTTCTAGATTTTCCAGAACAAAAATTTTAAAAGAAATTCAAAAGACTTTGAAATAAGATTTAAATTTGATTCTACAGATTTTCTAAATTTGCCAGAATAATTGTTTTGAATTTTAATCATAATAAGTTTGAAGAAATATTTCACAAATATTCTTCGTCGAAAAAACAAAAACCAAAATGAAGAATTAAATTAAAATGTATTTATTATTCTTTACAATAAAAAAGATAAATTTACTTGAACATTGATTTAAATTGTCAGGAAAGAAGAGGAAGGAATTTAAAAGGTAAAAAGGTATATGTGTTTAAAACTCCTAAAATCATTTTTTAGGTCGTATTTTTTCTCTAAAATTGTCTTTCTGAAAGTTATAAAAAGCAAAGTAAAAAAATTTATGAATTTATTTAAACAAGTGAAGACCAAGTCTTTAAAATATTTTCTTGGATTTTCAAATTCTATTTGAGTTTTGTCTCTCTTAGAATTAAAAATGTCGAGCAAAGCGAGACCAGCTTGCTAGTAAATAAATAAAATTAAAAAAATAGAGGCAGCGCACTGGTAAGTGCTGCTATTTGAGCTATTTTTAGAACAGGCCAGCGGGCTACTCATCTGGTCCTTACGGGCTACCTGGTGCCCGCGGGCACCGCGTTGGTGACCCCTGCTCTGGAGTATAAATCGCACCAACCGAAAATGCATAATAAAGAAGGAAAAAAACATATAAGTCGCACTAAATTATAAGTCGCATTTTTTGGGGAAATTTATTTGATAAAATCCAACACCAAGAATAGACATTTGAAAGGCAATTTAAAATAAATAAAGAATAGTGAACAACAGGCTGAATAAGTGTACGTTATATGAGGCATAAATAACCAACTGAGAAGGTGCCTGGTATGTTAACGTAACATATTATGGTAAGAGTCATTCAAATAACTATAACATATAGAACATGCTATACGTTTACCAAACAATCTGTCACTCCTAATCGCTAAATCCCATGAAATCTTCTTCCTTGAATATTATTTGATATTTTACGGTAATGTGTTAATAATTTCGCACATAAGTCGCTCCACAGTATAACTATGGAAAAAACTGCGACTTAAAATCCGAAAAATACGGTACATTGTTTTTCATCACATCAGTGTTTTAAATAGCATTAAAAGTCATTTAAATGGATATGGTGAAAATGAAGGCCTTACATGGCATTAAAAAGCATTAAATACGACGTGCAGAGGCATTAAACACATTTTTGTACAATCGGAGGCCGGGGCCGATTTATTGAACGATAAATTAAAATGAACTTGATAACTTTGATAAATTTCTATGTCCGTGTGTTTCTTTTTTTTGTCAGTACCTGAGCCGATTATTTGACAGTAGAATCAAATGAACTGAGTGAAGCCTCTTACAGGCCAGGGCGATATGTGGCCTGAAAATAAAATGTCAGATTTTTTCACAAAAAATTAGATGTACGATTTTTCCCGATTCCCCCCTACTTTTCAAAGAAACGAAAAATACAAATGACAGAGATAATTCAAAACAAGTTACACTTGTATTTGATAAAAAATTAGTTGTTTGAAATGACACTGCATATTACCCTTAGCAACATTCTAGTTTGTATGTTCGTTTTAGACCAGATATAAATTGTACTTTTAATGGCATCATTTTCAATGAACTAAATTGAGAACCTGCTCTGGGAGGCAATTCTTCTGACTTAAATAAAATACTTCTGTAAACAAAAGGATAGCATTGCAAATAAATAATTTCCAGTAAATCAATAGATACCAATAATCAATAAATACTAATAAATAATCAAATCAATAATGTGCAAACTTAAAACTTATGTTTTGAATAAAATACTTCTTTAAATGAAAATCTAGTATTGTATGAAAATAAATAATCAAGTCAAACATTAAGATGACTGTAGTTTTAGTAAGTGGTTAAAACAGGCTTTTTTTTATTGTGCGTGCATCCATCCATTTTTTACCGCTTGTCCCCTTTCGGGGTACTCATGTAGTAGTACAG
Organism: Entelurus aequoreus; assembly: GCF_033978785.1. Taxonomy (NCBI): domain Eukaryota; kingdom Metazoa; phylum Chordata; class Actinopteri; order Syngnathiformes; family Syngnathidae; genus Entelurus; species Entelurus aequoreus. The sequence continues at coordinate 39,135,926 of NC_084740.1, forward strand.
TTTTTATTAGTGAGAATATACTTATTTTAAGGTATTTTTGGGTTCATTGAGGTTAGCTAATTTTACTTGTTTTGGAAAGTCTTGACAAGCCAAATTTTCTTGTTCTATTGGCAGATAATTTTGCTTAGTTCAAATAAAATACCCCTCATTTTTGTATTTTTTTTTTCTTGTTTTTGAACACTGACTTTTTGCAGTGTAGGCCTTCAGTTATGTCCTACTTAATCCGACTTTAATAAATACCTCTCAAAATACTATAGTTTATGTCACCACATAACAGCTGGAGAATTACTTTACAGAAAATACTGGGCATTGAATCACCTCAAATAGTGTACAAAACAAGCTATTTTCCGGCGCATTTAAAAATCAATAAACCCGCATCAGAAATTAAAACATATCTCTATGTGGTACTGTCAAAATTAAAAATAATTGTAAAAAAAATATTAACCGTGAAGAAATAAAGTATTTGAACTCAGTTTGCGGCACCCATCGTAAGCTGTAAGCCTGGCGTACTGCTCATAGTTAATTGATTCAAAACCTTTTCACCGACTGGGACAAGTTAGCTATCCTTGGGGGTCAGCCGAGATCGAGCTTCTCTTGAAGTGTCCTTTGTAAAAATGGCCTTGCAAATATACAGTACAGGCCAAAAGATTGGACACACCTTCTCATTCAATGCGTCTTCTTTTTTTTCCCATGACTATTTACATTGTAGATTGTCACTGAAGGCATCAAAACTTTGATTGAACACATGTGGAGTTATGTACTTAACAAAAAAAAGGTGAAATAACTGAAAAACATTTTTATATTCTGGTTTCTTCAAAATAGCCACCCTTTGCTCTGATTACTTTTTCGCACACTCTGGGCAGTGTCTAGATGAGCTTGAAGAGGTAGTCACCTGAAACGGTTTTCACGTCACAGATGTGCTTGAAGCTCATCGAGAGAATGCCAAGAGTGTGCAAAGCAGTAATCAGAGCAAAGGGTGGATATTTTGAAGAAACTAGAATATAAAACATGTTTTCAGTTATTTCACCTTTTCTTGTTAAGTACATAACTCCTCATGTGTTTATTCATAGTTTTGATGACTTCAGTGACAATCTACAATGTAAATAGTCATGAAAATAAAGAAAACTCATTGAATGAGGAGAAGGTGTGTCCAAACGTTTGGCCTGTACTGTATATCTGCAACCTAATCAATGTTTTGTTCTCCTTTTTCGTGGGGTAAAAAAAGTGAGTAGATATCTGTAAGGAAGGGATAGTAGTTCTTTTAGAGTTGGGACACGATGGACAGATTCCGGCCAGAGAATCCTTTAATCATCTTTATTGATTTAGTCGTCAACGCACACAAGGCTGGCTGCCACCACTGATTGAAACCGGCTATTCTGACAAAGACGTGCTTTAAAGGGGAAATGACGTCACAGATTGACCTATCAACCTAAATGCATAGGAACATTACAAAACTGGTTAAAAGCACACAATAGGCTTTCGTACACAGCCGCCCCCAACTGTCCGTATGGCAGTTGAAACTAGAAGAAAGTCTATGAGGTAGTGTCCTCGTCATCAAGAGGTGGAAGCATGATCAGTCGGGCGACTGGGCGAAGGTAGGTGCGATTCTTCACTTGTATTCTGGCAGTCCAGACCCGTCCATCTGCTCCTGGATGTGTCTGAGTGATCCGTCCTACAGGCCACGATCCTCGGGGGAGTTGAGGATCCACTATCAAGACAACTTGACCAGCCAAAAGGGTCTTGCCATCGTTCCTCCACTTGTTACGTTCTTGCAGAAAATCCACGGCGGAAGGTGGGGATGAAGCACCAGCATCAGCCGCCCCATGAAGGGAGCTAGCTGTCTCTTGTAGAAGCTGTTTCTATGTGGAGAACTTACTGAAATCAGTAAGCTGAGTGGATGAAGCACAGGAAATAGTTCCAACGAAGGCGGATTTCCTCAGCTCTGTGGCATCCGGTTCCAGGTCAGATGTAGGCAAATTGGGCCACTCATTTTCTGGCAGGTAAAGGAAGTGCGGCCCCTTATTCCAGCGGTGCTCTTGGATCATTTCCCAGGTTGACCACTTGTCAAGGAGATCTGCAGGCTGGATCTGGTCGTCCCAGCCAAGGTTGGACTTCCACATATCTTGGATGAGCACCTTACACCGAGTGGTAAATGGTACAATGAATCCTAGGGGGTCATAAAGCTTGGCCAGGACACTGTAGACATTTCGAAGAGTGGCAGCTGATGATTCTGTTGTGTGACGCTTGAAACTCAGAGTGTCATTCAAACAATCCCAGCATAGTCCAAGAGTGGGTTCGTGGAGGTTATCACTTGCTTTGGATAACCACAGCTCACTAGTTGCTGATCGTGCATCAGGTGGTAGATGGGCCACAACTTCTGGCATGTTGCTAGCCCACTGTCGGATCTCGAAACCTCCCTTGCTAAGAAGTTCACGCAGAGTGTCAATTAGAGCTTTGGCTTCTTCAACCTTACTCAGACTGTGGAGGCAATTGTCCACATAGGAGTGCTCAACCACTTGCATGAGCAGAGAGCCTGGTGGCTCATAGTCCCTGACGTGCTGCTGTAAGGCGTACACTGCACAACAGGGGCTGCAGGTTGTTCCGAAAGGTAGGACCTGCCATTCAAAGATCTGCGCTCTAGATTCCCTGTCCATGTTCCGCCACAGGAATCGTAGGAGTGGTTTATCATGGTCAAGTAAGCGGATCTGGTGAAACATTGACTTGATATCCCCGCTTATGGCTATTGCATGACATCGGAACCGCAAGAGGACCCCAATCATAGTAGGGCCCAACGTTGGTCCAGGGAGGAGATGATCATTCAAAGACTGGCCATTGTAGGAGAAAGAACAGTTGAAGACCACTCTGTCTTTCCCATTGGAAGGGGCGGCTTGGCGTAGTGGGTAGAGCGGCCTTGCCAGAAACCTGAGGGTTGCAGGTTCGCTCCCCGCCTCTTACCATCCAAAAAAAAAATCGCTGCCGTTGTGTCCTTGGGCAGGACACTTCACCCTTGCCCCCGGTGCCGCTCACACCGGAGAATGAATGATGAATGAATGAGTTGTAAAAATGAATGATGGGTTCTCACTTCTCTGTGAAGCGCTTTGAGTGTCTAGAAAAGCGCTATATAAATCTAATCCATTATTGTGGTGCACCATATGATGTGGTACGTACCACGACTCAGTACTCTTTGCTGCCTCCTCTGAAGGAATCTCAGCAACGTATCCTGTTTTGATAAGTTTGTCCATCTCTCTACGATAAGAGGTTGCAAGGTGAGTGTCTTTGGCCAACCTGCGTTCAATGCTGCGCAAGTTTGGCATTACAGCATCTGAGGGTACACATAGCATAGTGCTTGGCTGGCGACGTAACAGGGGTGTCGCGTAGCGCTGGATACCATCAACAGGTACACGCTTAGAGTCAGTCTGTAAAAGAGAGAGACCTTGTTGGTCTTGCTTGGAACGAGATGCAATCTTCTCGCTGACGTAAGGGAGAGTATCGGTCTGCCAGAGACGTTACACATTCTTGAAAAGTTCGGTATATGGGGATTCAGTGGTAACGTGCAGACAGGAAGGCTGATGGGAAGATGCATAAATCACAGACGGACCTTGTAGGGACCAGCCTAGGTTGGTACAGACTGCTATGGGGCCGCCAGATGGGCCTGCTCGCACCGGCTCTGTAGGAGCAAGAAGCTGAGACATATCAGAACCTATGAGGAGTAGCGGTTGCGCTCGATGGATAGGCAGCAAAGGAAGGTCTTTGAGGTGCTCGTAGCGTTTTTGGAGGGCCGCTACTGGATATGTGTGCTGAGATAGGCTCAGATTCTCAGCTGTGAAGGCATTTTTAATCCAATACTTCTTGCTTGGCTTGAAGATGGGGGAGACGTGAAGGCTGACTGACGAACCATTGAGCACTTTCACTTCTTGTTGAACAGTTCTCAGGTGAAGGGTTTCAGGATGCTTAGCAAGTTGTAGTTGCTCTACTGCAGGGGTCACCAACCTTTTTGAAAACAAGGGCTACTTCTTGGGTACTGATTAATGCGAAGGGCTACCAGTTAGATACACACTTAAATAAATTGCCAGAAGTAGCCAATTTGCTCAATTTACCTTTAACTCTGTTATTATTAATAATTAATGATATTTATCTTTGTGGAAACACTGATCATCTTAATGATTTCTCACAATGAATATATATAGAAACAGATAAATATCAATATGCAACACTTTATTTTTATATTTTCTCTAAGTGCACATTTTTTAAATTGAACATTTTCAAATGATCATTTCTAAGACAGTCTTGTGAAATCACAATATCCCATTTTAACTAGCTAGCCACTAATATTTTTTAACAAATCATGAATTACTTTGCACCATGTTTGTACAAATAATAACTCATGTAAAATACAAAAGTGAACTCTCAAATGTTTAAATCATGTCACACTTTGAACTGGACACCAAATCTGTTATCTGTTTCTTTGTCAGTTAGTGGGAAGCCTGGCATTGCATGCTGTTAACTAGTGTGTTGTACTCTGGTGTGTAACTTGACACTGCAACTCTGAGTGAGTCTTGCAGATGTGCATCAGTGAGGCGTGTTCCGTGTTTGTTCTTGATGAAGTTCATGTCAGAAAAGGCTGATTCACAAAGATAAGATTTTTCCTCATTGTTTGCGGAACCTTCTTAATCTTTTGGACATATTTTCACAGCAATCTGTCCTTAAGCTTAATTATGATAAATGTAAAATGTTAAGGATCGTAAATCTAAAGGGAACGTCCTTTCGAATGGAATGCAAAGTGCCTGTTTTGTGGACAGATGGACCAGTTAACATACTTGGTGTTGTTGTCCCAGAAAATCTGGAAGATCTAGGCTCAGTAAATTATGATAATCGACTAAGAAAGCTGGACAAAATTATGCAAGTATGGAAAGGGAAATCCCTAACCTTGTATGGTAAAATGTCTATTGCCAACTCGTTAATTATTCCTCAATTTATTTATTTGTTTTTGTCATTACCAGCTCCATCACAAAACTTTTTTAAGATTTATGAGCGGAGGGTCTTCGATTTTGTCTGGAACGGCAAACCAGAAAAGATTAAAAGAAAGGTTTTGTACAAAGAGTATGAATATGGGGGCCTGAAACTTCTCAACCTTGACGCTATGTGTCTGTCTTTAAAAGCATCAATTGTTCCAAAGATGTATTTAAACATTGAGTGGTACACAAATGTCCTGTTGGACAAAAAACATGTACTGTATCAAAATAAATTGTATCCTTTTTTACAAGTGATCCCCTCCCAGAGAGTCTGCTGGGAAACATAAAGGAAACAATCCACTCATAGTGGTGTTTTCAATTTTATGTGCCAGAAAAAAGAGACAATATTTTGCAGCAGTTAATATGGATGAACTCTAATATTGTAATAGATGGAAAGCCTTTCTTTTGGAAAAATATGTTTGAAAGAGAAATCATTTTTGTCAATGATATTATCAATGAGAATGGTAAAATTATGAAGTATGATGAATTTAGAGCTATGTATGGTGATGCTTGCTCAAGCTTTTCATTTTATCAACTAACTGGAGTAATTGGGAAAAGATGGAAACAAATAATTAATTATGGAACTACTAAATTATTAGTTTGTAAACCTCTAATAAAAAATTCTAGTTGGCAAAAAGGAACTAAAATAAATAGAAAAATATATAATTTTTATTTAATAAAGAAATCTTTGAAGGCTGCCTCATACAACACAAATGGAAAATGGGAGGACTTATTTGACTGCCCGTTGCCATGGGAGGCCATATTCAAACTAATCTATAAAACCACTATCGATGTGCAAAATCGTTATTTTCAAATTAAAATTATTTATAACTTCTTACCCACAGGGAAAATGTTAAAATTATGGAATATGACAGAGTCAGATGATTGCCGATTTTGTTGTCAGGAGCCTGAATCCACCCTGCATTTGTTTTGGTATTGTCATATTGTGTCTTTGTTTTGGGTGGAAGTTGAAAAAATGTGTTTAAGGATTGGTTTGTTTATGAAGCTTAATGTGGTTTCTGTTATTTTAAGAGAGTTCATTGACAGTCATGATTTAGTCAATTTAATTATAGTACTCGGTAAAATGTTTATTTTTAAGGCCAAAAACAGATATTCACTTAGTATTACTTTCTTTAAAACATTTATTCAGTATTTTCTAACTTTAGAAAGTTACATGGTTGAAAACGATAATGATGCCAAAAAACATTTTAAAAAAGATGAGAAGTCCTCAAAGGCTTATTTTGAAAGTATAATTATGTTTATAGATTATATGATATCTATTGTTGTGTTCCCTAATTTGAGTGACCTGGACATAATCTGGACTGTACATAAATGCTTATTTTGAAAATGTAATTTTGTTTATAAATTATATGCAATCTGTTGTGTTCCCTAATTTTTTTCTGTGTACATGAATGAAGGTGTGTGTTGCTGAGTCCGACTTGGACATTATCTGGACTGGGCCTGGTTTAAAAAACCCTTTAAACAAATCTAATTTCATTGACAACCTGGGGCCGTACTTATCAAGCTTCTTAGAGTGCCATTTTACACTTAAGTCCTGAGAATTTGCGAAATTTAGTCCTACTCTCAAACTTAAGAATAAAAGCTTTTTATCAACGTTCTTAAGTCTAAGAATCACTCCTACTCTCCACGATATTTAAGAGACCTTCAGAGGTGTCTTAAGTGGTTAGGAGTTGCCAGCAGGGGATGGCACTGAGGCGAGAGACGTGCGCGAACGTTCATCTTTGTTTGATGACGAGCAGCTGATCAAACGGTATCGTTTAGACAGAGCAGGTATTTTTGTCAGATTTAATAATTTTCGATTCCTTGTTGATTTCTGTATGTGGCTGCAGTGGACTAGTATATATAGAGCCACCCACACCAGTTTCAAATTAGTTGCCTAATTAATGAATTGGAAAGAAAATGTTATGAGAGTAGCGTATGTGTGTGCCACTTTAATAGGTGACAGCATGTGAGGTGAGTGACGTCAGTGAGTGTGTGGGCGAGAGAAGAAAGGGAGCGGTATTGTGAGTGCGAGCCGGGACTAGTTTGTTTTGTGTTGGATTGGCTGTGTGCAAGCAATCAATAAAGCAAGATTTGCAACTAATCGCCGGACTCATCATTCACTCTAAAGTCGTCCGCTGTGGAGACCCACTGCCGGGTAAAGTGAAGGGTGTTGCCCCGAGCATACATCCTGGAGAAGTGTCTCCCCTGCCTCTTTGTTACGGTCTGGGAGCAGGAAGCAGGGAAGGTGCAACAAAAAGGAAACATTTATTTTTGATTCATTGCCAATATTGTTTGTTTGTTTTGTATTATTTTGTAGTTTATTGTCAAAATATACACTCCAATTGTCCACTTAAATATTTCCAAGATGTTTCTTTATTCTTAGACAAGGGGTTCCCTTCCGTGATTGGTCATTTCTATGGACGCAGAAATGACGTCACCTAAAATTCCGTTTACGGCACATAGTAATGTCGTAATTCAGCTCTGAGTGTGACACTTAAGATTCAGTCCTACACTTCGCTGAAAGTGTGAGTAAGACGCTTGATAACTAACTTTTAAGTGCAGCTTTCAGCGAATAATTTATTTATTCTTAAGTCAACTCTTAGCAGACTTCTTAGGAGTAATTCTAAGAAGCTTGATAAGTACGGCCCCAGGTCTGTTGAAGATAAGGCCCTTTTTTAGAAAATAAAATAAAATAAGATAAATAAATAAAAAACATTTTCTTGGATAAAAAAGAAAGTAAAACAATATAAAAATAATTACATAAAAAATAGTAATTAATGAAAATGTTAGTGGACCAGCAGCCTATACAATCATGTGTGCTTCAGGGACTGTGTCCCTTGCAGATGTGTTGTCTATGTTGTGGGAACCAGAATATTGGTAGCAGAAAGAAATAACCCCTTTTGTGTGAGTGGGTGTGGATGAGTGTGCATGGGGGAGGTTGTTTGGGTTGATGCACTGATTTAAAGTGTATCTTGTGTTTTTTCTATGTAGATTTAATTTAAAAAAAAAAAAAAAAAAAAATTTTTTTTTTTTTTTTTTTTTTTTTTTTTTTTTTTTTTTTTTTTTTTTTTAGAACAGGCCCGCGGGCGACTCATCTGGTCCTTACGGGCGACCTGGTGCCCGCGGGCACCGCGTTGGTGACCCCTGCTCTACTGCATAGGGGAGAATGAGTGTTCTCTCAGAACCATCATCGAGCACAGCAAATGTCTCTAGAGTGCGGTCTCCATTTTGTAAGAGCACTTTAACAACTTTCAGCAAAACTCTTTGAGGGCTTCGAGGCTGTTCCAGGTAGACTGTGGGATTTTGGTTACTCATCATCAGGACTTGTTGAGATGACTCTTGGATCGTGTCATGCAGTACTGTGAGGTGCGTCTCTTTGCATAAGTTACAAGGGCGTTCAAGCGTACATGCTGCAGCTTTGTGGCCACGACCGCACTTCCAACATCTGTTACCTTCTTGGATCCACTTATTGATCTCACTGGTATTCAGTTTCTTGAAGTCCAGGCATGAGTTGAGATAATGCTCCTTACTGTTGCAAAATGGACAATAAGGACTAGGTTTAAAGGGTTGTGACTTTGTCAGATTGGTGCTCTGGCTGCTACCAGTCTCACCAGAACATAGGAGAACTGATGCTGTCCTTTGTTTGGGCCATGGACTATTATAATCCCTCTTGGTGGGAGGAGGCCCCGGGTTGTAGAGGTGAGTGACTCGGCTGGCCAGGCGCTTAGCTTGAGCTTTAACTTGGAGCCAGGATGCCAGGTCGGGCAGGGTGTAAGTTTGGTTGGTACCTGGCTGTAGGATGCCTCGACAAAGACAGTATTCCATAAATCCATCTCGGTGTGCAGGAGGCATTTTACTTATTAGACGGTCAACGTGAGAACCACATTTGAGCTCGTATCCAAGGGGTCCCTCTAAAGTCCGCAGCATGCCAACTAAGGTCTGAACTGAGAGAGCGAACGTGTCGAAAGCTTCTGCATCCCCCACTCTGATGGCTGGTGAGTTAAGAATAGCTCCTAGTTCACTCTGTACTAGTTGTCTAGGCTGGCCATATTTGTCTTGTAGAGCCCCTAGCGCAGCCGTGTACGGGTTTGGGTCATACATGAATGACTTGGCTAACTGCAGAGCGTTAGGGAGTTTGAGCTGATTTAGTAGAACTTGATATTTATATTGCTCGCTGAGGTGAGGATGACTATTCATCAAGTTCTCTAGCGCCATCTTGAGTAGGGCGAAATCACTTTCCCGGCCACTCTCAAACCTTGGAAGTACTGGTTTGGGAATGCCATAGGAAGTAGCGATCAGCGTCTCGATGCCCGGGTAGGACCTGAGTGGTGCTGCCGGGGCTGGAGTAGCAGATGGTAATGTGTATTGAACATACTGCCCAGCAGGAGGAGGAGGTGCACCAGCTGGAACTGGTGGTTGTGGCACAAAAGTTTGCATGGTTTGTGGCACTGCGGCTGCATGTGTCATTGTTGATGCATAACTAGATGTGGGAATGACTGGCATATGTTGACTTGTGAAAGACACAGATGCAGGAGCTGTAGTGGGGGCTACTAAAGTCGGGACACAAGTTTGTGCACCTTGCACAGGAATGGGAATCGTTGTCAATGGCTGTGTAATCGGGATAGCGGCAGCGGATTTCATTGGAGTTATTGATGGGAGCTGAAGCATGTCAGCAGCGGGCGGAGCTGACGTTGTTGACATTGCATCATCTTCAGACTCCGACAGGAAAGACTTGACAATACGGGCAATGTGTAAGTCTTTCTCCAGTTTCTTTAAGCTTCTGCGCCGTTCCATTTCCCTTGCCATATTCTCCTTGGCAAGGTGAGCATCCTCTTGTAGTCTTTGTCCTTCTTTAGCTTGTGCATCCAATCTCTTCGCCTTCAAGTCAGCTTTCCTTTCCTCCTCTATTTCTTGCTGTAGGTCAGCAAGCTCCAAACCTTTAATTCGCTCCTCTAGGGCAGCTGTTTGAACATCCGGAATATTTTGGAGCAGTTGAAGCCCATGCGATCGCCGAGAGGATCGACGTGAAGAAGCAGATGACTGGTACTCTGACGCACTCCTAGCTCTGGTTGGCCTTGCTTCACCGTGTTGTCCTACTGGTAGTGAGGAGATTTGGGCAGCAGGCAGTTGAGAGGGAAGGAGGGTGACATCGTAAGGGGCCAAATGCTGTGGTAGTCGAATGTCTCTCTTTGGCCTGACAGAGGGCTGGTGATCAGCAGGTGATGACTCCATAGTGTCTGATGGTGGAACTCTATCCGGCTCGAAGGACCAATGTAAGGAAGGGATAGTAGTTCTTTTAGAGTTGGGACACGATGGACAGATTCCGGCCAGAGAATCCTTTAATCATCTTTATTGATTTAGTCGTCAACGCACACAAGGCTGGCTGCCACCACTGATTGAAACCGGCTATTCTGACAAAGACGTGCTTTAAAGGGGAAATTACGTCACAGATTGACCTATCAACCTAAATGCATAGGAACATTACAAAACTGGTTAAAAGCACACAATAGGCTTTCGTACAATATCAGATTCCTCTGCGAGCCAACTCTGGCTCCGGTGCGGCACTTCCTGCTCTTGCAACTCACTCTCTGTGATTGGATGCTCACTTCTGAGTCACAAGTGAGTATCCAATCACAGGGGGCACATGCAAGAGTTCCAACGGTTGGGAACCTAGAAGGGGCTACTGTCAACAACTCGTGGTCTTAAAGGGCTATCACAACTGTCACATACACCGCACAGACCGCCGCATTGTTGACTCAGAAGGCCTCAGGCAGATTTCTGCTAACTCAGTTCTGATTGGATGAAACGTAAAAACAGCAACACTGAAGAGACCATGATGAATACTTTTATACATTAAGGCAGTGTTTTTCAACCTTTTTTGAGCCGAGGCACATTTTTTGCGTTGAATAAATCCGGAGGCACACCACCAGCAGAAATCAATAAAAAACTCAGTTGACAGTAAAAAGTCGTTGTCGCAATTGTTTGATTTGACTTTAAACCATAACCAAGCATGCATCACTATAGCTCTTCTCTCAAAGTAGGTGTACTGTCACCACCTGTCACATCACGCCGTGACTTATTTGAGTTTTTTGCTGTTTTCCTGTGTGTAGTGTTTTAGTTCTTGTCTTGCGCTCCTATTTTGGTGGCTTTTTCTCTTTTTTTGGTATCTTCCTGTAGCTGTTTCATATCGTCCTTTGAGCGATATTTCCCGCGTCTACCGTATTTTCCGCATTATAAGGCGCATAGAATAGACGCTACAGTAGAGGCTGGGGTTACGTTATGCATCCCGTAGTTGCAAGACCTGTTGTGGCTCAATATTGGTCCATATATAAGGCGCACCGGATTATAAGGCGCACTGTCAGCTTTTGAGAAAATTGGAGGTTTTTAGGTGCGCCTTATAGTGCGGAAAATACGGTACTTTGTTTTAGCAATGAAGAATATTGCAGTTTTTTTAATCCTTCTTTGTGGGGACATTGTTGCTTGTCATATCATGTTCGGATGTACATTGTGGACGCCGTCTCTGCTCCACAGTAAGTCTTTGCTGTCGTCCAGCATTCTGTTTTTGTTTACTTTGTAGCCAGTTCAGTTTTAGTTTCGTTCTGCATAGCCTTCCCTAAGCTTCATTGCCTTTTCTTAGGGGCACTCACCTTTTGTTTATTTTTGGTTTAAGCATTGGACACCTTTTTATCTGCACGCTGCCTCCCGCTGTTTCTGACATCTACAAAGCAATTAGCTACCGGCTGCCACCTACTGGTATGGAAGAGTATTACACGGTTACTCTGCCGAGCTCTAGACAGCACCGACACTCAACAACAACACATCATTTGCAGACTATAATTACTGGTTTGCAAAAAATATTTTTAACCCAAATAGGTGAAATTAGATCATCTCCCATGGCACACCAGACTGTATCTCTCGGCACAGTGGTTGAAAAACACTGTATTAAGGGATGTAAATTAAAAACAAAATTAACTAATCAATTTATGATCATGATTTATGTTAGGCCAGGGGAGAAGGCCTTGCTTGGCCTGGTGACCTATCTGCAGTAGGACATGGGCATTAAATTTGTTTTCAGTCGCATTAGAAAGCATAAAATGATATCTGCTGAAACCTGCTAAAGCCTGAACACTTTCACAACACAACATCTTGGAAGACAGTCATATCAGCAGGAAAGAAAAGCTACTTGTTGAATTCATGTCCTTCATGGATTTGAAAAGGTTACTTTCAGCATCACGCCTGTCCACAGCGGAGTCGTGCGCTGTTGCCTCTCGGCCCTTTGCAGACTATTAACTTCCTGTTTGGCCGCCACTCTCTACCTTTAGTGTCACCACCTGACCGTCATCGCCACCTTTTCTCCGCAGGTGCGGCGAATGGTGTGGAGCCTCTCAGCGTTTTGCAGTGTCGGCAGGCCGCAGACGAGCTAATGGAGAAGATGAAGCGAGTCGTCGACATGTTAAGTCACGTAAGTCGTCAGCAGAGAGCTCGGTCTGCCTCAGCTTGTTTTTATTGGCCTTCGATATATTGTAGAATATTATACTTGTTTGCTTGGTCAGCTATAACACAAAACTAAGCAGGTTAGTTCAAGTCGCATAGCATATTTTGACCCTTTTAGCATATTTATTTAGTTTTTCTGCATGCGGACACCCCTGGCTTAGATGCTACAGCAGGGGTGTCAAAAGGACGGCCCGCGGGCCATGTGCGGCTCGCCGGCGTGCTCAGTTTGGCCCCACAAGACGTCACAAGTTTAATAAGGAATCCGAGGGTATAAGTGCCACTACTTTGCTGCCATCTTGCGGACATTGTGAGTGAATCAAGGAATGACCATGAATTGCACATTGAAGTGTACACAGCACAGCATTTTTATTTACGACTCTATCCAAACAACCTTTCCCACTCATGGCACAAATAAACTAACACAGAGTCAACACACATGGTCACACATAACACAATCTGCCTACTGAAATTTGTGGATATTATAAAAAAAAAAGTCAAATCACAACACATCATTCAAAATTACACCCATTTTAAATCCCCTGCAATGCATGATGGGAAAAATGCAAGACCGTCTTTCTGCACTTATACAAATTTGGCGCATGTTAGCTGCTTGATGTTTCTGATTGGTGACAAAACTTTAGGGAGGTCGTCTCGTAAGTAAGGAAACAAAGTAGGAGTGGAACTTTCACATACTCTTAATATCCAATCATACTATTTATTAGATATATATCCATTATATATATATATATATATATATATATATATATATATATATATATATATATATATATATATATATATATATATATATATATATATATTACAGTACAGGCCAAAAGTTTGGAAACACCTCATTCATTGCGTTTTCTTTATTTCTATGACTACCGGTATTTACATTGTAGATTGTCACTGAAGGCATCAAAACTATGAATGAACACATGTGGAGTTATGTACTTATTAACAAAAAAAAGGTGAAATAACTGAAAACATGTTTTATATTCTAGTTTCTTCAAAATAGCCACCCTTTGCTCTGATTACTGCTTTGCACACTCTTGGCATTCTCTCGATGAGCTTCAAGCACACCTGTGAAGTGAAAACCATTTCAAGTGACTACCTCTTGAAGCTCATCAAGAGAATTTTGAAGAAATTAGAATATAAAACATGTTTTCAGTTATTTCACCGTTTTTTGTTAAGTACAAAACTCCACATGTGTTCATTCATAGTTTTGATGCTTTCAGTGACAATCTACAATGTAAATAGTCATGAAAATAAAGAAAACGCATTGAATGAGTAGGTGTGTCCAAACTTTTGGCCTGTACTGTATGTGTGTGTATGTGTATAAATATATGTATTTATGTATATATATGTGTGTATATATGTATATACGGGTATATATGTGTATACAGTCGTGGTCAAAAGTTTACATACACTTGTAAAGAACATAATGTCATGGCTGTTTTGAGTTCCCAATAATTTCTACAACTCTTATTTATTTATTAAAATTGGTGCAGTTCAGCTAAATGTGTTGGTTTTTTGACATGGACTTGTTTCTTCAGCATTGTCCACACATTTAAGTCAGGACTTTGGGAAGGCCATTCTAAAACCTTAATTCTAGCCTGATTTAGCCATTCCTTTACCACTTTTGACGTGTGTTTGGGGTCATTGTCCTGTTGGAACACCCAACTGCGCCCAAGACCCAACCTCCGGGCTGATGATTTTAGGTTGTCCTGAAGAATTTGGAGGTAATCCTCCTTTTTCATTGTCCCATTTAAAGCACCAGTTCCATTGGCAGCAAACAGGCCCAGAACATAATACTACCACCACCATGCTTGACGGTAGGTAAGGTGTTCCTGGGATAAAAGGCCTCACCTTTTCTCCTCCAAACATGCTGGGTATTGTGGCCAAACAGCTAAATTTTTGTTTCATTTGACCACAGAACTTTCCTCCAGAAGGTCTTATCTTTGTCCATGTGATGTCAGATGAAACAAAAATTGAGCTGGAATTAAGGTTTTAGAATGGCCTTCCCAAAGTCCTGATTTAAACGTGTGGACAATGCTGAAGAAACAAGTCCATGTCAGAAAACCAACACAATTAGCTGCACTACACCAATTTTGTCAAGAATATTCAACCAAAAGCTTGCCAGAAGCTTGTGGATGGCTACCAAAAGCGCCTTATTGCAGTGAAACTTGCCAAGAACATGTAAGCAAATATTAACATTGCTGTATGTATACTTTTGACCCAGCAGATTTGGTCACATTTTCAGTAGACCCATAATAAATTCATAAAAGAACCAAACTTCATGAATGTTTTCTGTGACCAACAAGTATGTGCTCCAATCACTCTATCACAAAAAAATAAGAGTTGTAGAAATTATTGGAAACTCAAGACGGCCATGACATTATGTTCTTTCCAAGTGCAGGGTTTCCCGCAGCGCTTTGTTGTTCAGGCGGCTGCCTGAACAACAAAGAGCCACCGCCTAAACTAACGTCTTAACAAGCTGCTACGCTTCGTTATGCCTCTGTCAGTACGTCTCTGCAGCACCCAGCATTGTCCCACCCACAGAACCATCTGATTGGTTACACGCAGAGCGGTAACAGCCAATCAGCAGTGCGTATTCAGAGCGCATGTAACAGCCAATCAGCAGTGAGTATTCAGAGCGCATGTAACAGCCAATCAGCAGTGAGTATTCAGAGTGCATGGAGTCAGTGCTCACGACAGAGGCAGGCAGAGAGGAGAGACGGTGCGGGTGAGCAGATTGGTATTTGGCAGGTGAGCATAAGGCAGCGGACTCTCCCCAAATTAAAATAAACACCTCCCAGTCAACTACAAGTAACATCACTATGAGCCCGTTGACGTTCTAGAAACATAAGCGGCAGCTCAGCTCGCTCGCAGTCCTTTAGGTGAAGGCTAATTAGGTTTTAGCGTAACGTTAGCTCACTGTGCGTGCGTGTGCGCCCCACATTAAACGGACAGCAAAGCCCTGTCTGTCTGAGAGAAACGCAAGCATTATTGACCTACAATTAACAACTAAGTTATTTCACTTTACCTTTTTCTGTGTTGATTGAGCTGTGTTGAAGCAGCAAAAAAGGACATTATGTTAAATGAAGAGTTTCTGTCTCTGTTGATATAATAATGTAACTGCCTCATAAAGCCTACATGAACTCCATGGTGTTCAGGGATGAATAGTCTCTCCTATTGCTATTGTACTTTTTTTTCAGCTATAGTTACATTAATCATTAGTAATGTAGCAGCCTAGTTTTGAATGGCAGGGTCCCTGCTATCACATGTTGATAAAAATATAACATTTACATAATAAAAATCAACTACAGGCTTCCCCAAATGCTGTAATAAATTAAGCATGATGAGATGAGCATATGTCAGCACGTGGCCCCACTTTTAACTCTTTTTTTTCAAACGCTTATTGCAAACGCTTACTTACAGTAAGTCATTAATTTGACTTATTAAGTCATTATTTTGACTTAGTAAGTCATTATTTTGACTTAGTAAGTCATTATTTTGACTTAGTAAATTAATAAGTCAAAATATTGACTTACTAAGTCATAATAATGACATACTTAGTATCTGAGGTAACTAGGAGTGTATTGTTTTTACTTTACGGAAAAAATATCTAGATATATATAGTATATCGCAGGGGTCACCAACGCGGTGCCCACGGGCACCAGGTAGCCCGTAAGGACCAGATGAGTAGCCCGCTGGCCTGTTCTAAAAATAGCTCAAATAGCAGCACTTACCAGTGAGCTGCCTCTATTTTTTAAATTTTATTTATTTACTAGCAAGCTGGTCTCGCTTTGCTCGACATTTTTAATTCTGAGAGACAAAACTCAAATAGAATTTGAAAATCCAAGAAAATATTTTAAAGACTTGGTCTTCACTAACTGACAAAGAAACAGATAACAGATTTGGTGTCCAGTTCAAAGTGTGACATGATTTATTTAAAAATTTGAGAGTTGACTTTTGTATTTTACATGAGTTATTATTTGTACAAACATGGTGCAAAGTAATTCATGATTTGTTAAAAAATGTTAGTGGCTAGCTAGTTAAAATAGGATATTGTGATTTCACAAGACTGTCTTAGAAGTGATCATTTGAAAATGTTCAATTTGAAAAATGTGCACTTAGAGAAAATATAAAAATAAAGTGTTGCATATTGATATTTATCTGTTTCTATATATATATATTGTGAAAAATAATTAAGATGATCAGTGTTTCCACAAAGATAAATATCATTAATTATTAATAATAACATAGAGTTAAAGGTAAATTGAGCAAATTGGCTACTTCTGGCAATTTATTTAAGTGTGTATCAAACTGGTAGCCCTTCGCATTAATCAGTACCCAAGAAGTAGCTCTTGGTTTCAAAAAGGTTGGTGACCCCTGGTATATCGGCATTCAGCATATGGAGCGGAAAACACAACCAAAAATTGTAGGCTTCCTCACGCGACGAAGCCGGCCTACTTCACCACAGTCTGTAGTCTATTGCCCCCCCAGGCTGTGGTGGCAGCGATGAGATGGAGACGTGATGGCGTCAGGCCGAGTTACGCTGTTCCTTACACCCACCCATCCACCTGGAGAGACACCACCTTAACTAACACATTTTCTGGGGGAAACACTGAAGTGTATGTAAACTTTTGATCGCGACTGTATATATGTGTATGTACAAAAATGTGTATATATGTGTGTGTAAATATAGATATATAGTTATTTACATAAGGTGATAGATATTGTTATATATATTAGTTACTTTACATGCAATCGGCTTACGGCCCCCGGCCAAATTCTTTTTGCCCAATGCGGCCCCCCAAGTCCCCCCCAAAAAGCTGTGTACTCATGTAGGAGCCAGTGTGGCTGTGCAAGTGTGTGTTTGTAAACATCACTCCCTGACGCCTGGGAAGCTCAGGCCTTCAGCTCGATGACTAGCTCGTGCACTCTCGTTCGGAGAACCCGTGCAGAACAGCGGGGGGCGTCACACGAACACCGCGGAGTTACTTGTCCGAAGAATGCGCGGGAGATGGTTTCAATGTCCTCACGAGGAGCGTGTGTCACTCATTCCCTCAGCTTGCTGCGGCGACGTGCGGCGGCGAGCAGATGGAGGCCATCTTGTGGGACGCGTTTGATGTGGTTGATTTGGAGCTGACGGCGGCGAGGCAAGCGAGGCAGCGGCGCCCTCTCTGGCAGTCTGGAAGATAACGGAACCAAATTTGTTTTAAATGTCTTATGTTTTATTAAAATAAAGATTTCCAAAAAGGAGGCTTGAAGTTCTTATGGGCCATGGTTATTTCCCAACAGCACAGCCTCCCTAACCATCGTCACACCGGTTGTTTACACCTAATGTCCTTTTGACACTAACGAGCCCCACGGGGCGGCGCTTCTTCCACCGGAGGACGCTTAGAGCAACTGGGGGCCGTTGCCATGGTTACACAGCTTTTTATAGCAACTTGTTGGTTCATTGCGGTGACCATGTGGACGTGTGTGGCCTCTGTCAACATCTCCTGTGTAGAGAACGCAAGGAGGCCCTGCTGAGCTGGTCCAGTAGACCCGAGACACAAGCTCACTGGGTCTTTTGGGTTGTGGCCATTCCTTCCAAGGTCTCTGGCCACCCTGCTGTGCTTTGTGCTGACATTTGATCTGTCAATCACCCGACGTGTGAAGTGTGGACACATGGTGTCTGCCCCTGCTGGTTATTATTTTGAAGGCCTTGAAGTCAGACGTACCTTCAAGTCTGGAGTTGCTTTCCCTTCCTTGATCTAGTCCTCGCTAAAGAGAAGGAAGACGGGCCAATGTTAGGAATGAGTACCTAACATTGGGGACGGCGTGGCGAAGTTGGGAGAGTGGCCGTGCCAGCAATCTGAGGGTTACTGGTTCAATCCCCACCTTCTACCATCCTAGTCACGTCCGTTGTGTCCTTGAGCAAGACACTTCACCCTTGCTCCCGATGGGCCTGGTTAGCGCTGTGTATGGCAGCTCCTGCCATCAGTGTGTGAATGAATGGGTGAATGTGGAAATAGTGTCAAAGCGCTTTGAGTTCCTTTAAAAAAAGGTAGAAAAGCGCTATACAAGTACAACCCATTTATCGAATTCTAGGGATGTCCGATAATATCGGACTGCCGATATTATCGGCCGATACATACATACTGGCATCTGTTTGTCTCGAGAGACAATAGTGTTTTGCGCTCAAATGTCAATTCATGTGCAACGCCTGTTGTGACTATATAAGCCAATTCTTGACAGGCATGCTTTGTTGCAGTTCCTGCATACATATTGTATTGTTGGTTCAGTGTTTCCCATAAACTGCCAAGATACCTGTGGCGGTGGGGGCGTGGCTGTGGGCGTGGTTACCATGACATCATCGAGCAATTTGCATAATTTACTACAATGATTTGATTTTCTCTAAAAAAGCTCAAAATGTATACTTACTAATTAATAAGTTTTGTTTTAAACGTCCATCCATCATCCATCCATTTTACAATATACCGTAATTTCCGGACTATAAGCCGCACCTGACTATAAGCCGCACCAGCTAAATTTAGGGGAGAATACAGATTGCTCCATATATAAGCCGCACCCGACTATAAGCCGCAGGGTTTTGATGTGTAATTACCGTAGTATATAGGGGTTCCTGCTACCACGGAGGGGATTGTCGGGACAGAGATGACTGTTTGGGAACGCAAAGCGTCCCATTTATTAACTATAAATCTTTCAATCAAACTTTCACATCTTTGACATGGCGAACAGCATTCGTGCAGAGTACAAATAATACAACGGTGCAAAGTAATACAAAGTGCTCGCATGTACGTTATCAAAATAACCAGCCTACCGGTATATGAAAAGTCAGTCTTTAATCATTGTGTCATCGTCTTCCTCCTGCGTACTAAAACCACCGAAATCCTCTTTGTCGGTGTCGGAGAAGAACAGGCCGTATATAAGCCGCACCGTTGTATAAGCCGCAGGGACCAGAACGAGGGGAAAAAGTAGCGGCTTATAGTCCGGAAATTACGGTAATTACAACACTTTATGTACATATTTATATACAGATTTGAACAATAAGTTTTTCACTGAAATATATTTATTAATTGTGGTTCTTACAAAAAATATATCTTATAAAATATAAAAGCTAAAATGTCTCAAAGCTCTGCCCCTTTAATTAGTGCATACTAAATCATTTAACTTTAGCCTACTACTACAACCATATTATTTACCAGCAACATAAAGTGAAACAGAGGCAGAGGTGTCCTGCCACAGTCAGTAACAAATAAACAGAAAACAGTAGTGGTGGTAGATAGACACAGAGCTTCATCAAACATCTGATCCACTGAACAAAGAGCTCCAAAAATCTTGAACTTTAGACTGCCATCAGTTTTACTCCCTACACTTAACCATGTGTTTCCTACTGCCTGCAGACTTTGCACCCTTTGTTATATACACATGTTGTGTTTCTAATATAAATACATTTAATAAAGTCAAATACATATAAGGCAACAAGAGAAGTATCCTACACTTCTCTTTTGTAAAGTAAATCTGAACAGCTGATATGGGCATCTACATCAACTATATGATTTGCCTGAGAAGCTGGCGAGGACCAAAATTTGTTTTATTTTTTTTTTATTTTAAATTTTTTTTAAATTTGTGGCGGACGTAATTCTTTCGTGGCGGGCCGCCACAAATAAATGAATGTGTGGGAAACCCTGTGGTTGATTCAGTGGGGGTGTGACTGTTAGCTTTCTACATTCACGCTTCTCCTCCCACTGTCTTACTCTTCTTAAGTCACTCTGATGTACACCCTCCTTCACTAACTTCCTCCATTTCCCACGTTCAGCTGAAGAAGCTTCCCAGTTTAATGGGTTGATGTCACTGGCATTCATATCACGCTTACACACATCTTTAAAACGAAGGACAGGTCTTCCCACAGTCCTTGTTCCAGAGGCCAGTTCTCCGTACAGGATGTCTTTTGGAATGTGAGCATCATCCATTCGACTTACATGGCCAAGCCATCTCAGACGTCGTTGTGTAAGGAGAGCAAAGATTGTCTTCATTCCTGTTTTCTCGAGGATATCCTTATTCGGGATTCGGCCGATAAATGCTTTAAAATGTAATATCGGAAATTATCGGTATCTGTTTCAAAAAGTGAAACTTATGACTTTTTAAAACGCCGCTGTGTACACGGACGTAGGGAGAAGTACAGAGCGCCAATAAACCTTAAAGGCACTGCCTTTGCGTGCCGGCCCAGTCACATAACATCTACGGCTTTTCACACACACAATTGAATGCAATAGGCAAAATTACAAATAAAGAAGTTCCCCTTTAAGGCTCCAATTACTTCATTTTAAATATTCCACTTAGAAAATGTTTTGGGGGGGAAAAGATTGCGTCTTGTTGCCATAAAAAAACAGGGGTTTCTTTGACAAAAGGAACAAAAATACTTTGTCAACTGATAGATTTGAAATTGATACATAGACACTTTAGCGTTGAAAGTAAAAAAAAATAATATATGACTTGTTTTTAACACTTTCACGACTGAGACCCTTTTGGGTCCCTGGGACCTTTTAATGTTCCCCAAAATTGTACTGGTTTTGAAAAGGAAAAATAGCAAAATGGCCCCCGCATGCTTAACTTTTTTTCAGTTTTGGAAACCTTTGTCATAAAGTGTTGTTTTTTTTAATAATATTTTTATTTCATTCATCCAAGAACAAACAACAATCAACATAACATTAAAATGAATCATTAAAAAACGTGTCATATAGTCACACAATTATAACAGTAGTTGTTCACCTCAGGAGACAATTTAGGCACTTTTTCCGTATTCCTAACATGCATATTTCATAACAAACACCAGGGGTCACCAACGCGGTGCCCGCGGGCACCAGGTAGCCCGTAAGGACCAGATGAGTAGCCCGCTGGCCTGTTCTAAAAATAGCTCAAATAGCAGCACTTACCAGTGAGCTGCCTCTATTTTTTAAATGTTATTTATTTACTAGCAAGCTGGTCTCGCTGTGCCCGACATTTTTAATTCTAAGAGAGACAAAACTCAAATAGAATTTGAAAATCCAAGAAAATATTTTAAAGACTTGGTCTTCACTATTTATTTTTTTACTTTGCTTCTTATAACTTTCAGAAAAACAATTTTAGAGAAAAAATACAACCTTAAAAATGATTTTAGGATTTTTAAACACATATACCTTTTTACCTTTTAAATTCCTTCCTCTTCTTTACTGATAATTTAAATCAATGTTCAAGTAAATTTATTTTTTTTATTGTAAGGAATAATAAATACATTTTAATTTAATTCTTCATTTTAACTTCTGTTTTTTCGACGAAGAGTATTTGTGAAATATTTCTTCAAATTTATTATGATTAAAATTCAAAAAAAATATTCTGGAAAATCTAGAAAATCTGTAGAATCAAATTGAAAACTTATTTCAAAGTCTTTTGAATTTCTTTTAAAATTTTTGTTCTGGAAAATCTAGAAGAAATAATGATTTGTCTTTGTTAGAAATATAGCTTGGTCCAATTTGTTATATATTCTAACAAAGCGCAGATTGGATTTTAACCTATTTAAAACATGTCATCAAAATTCTAAAATTAATCTTAATCAGGAAAAATTACTAATGATGTTCCATAAATTATTTTTTTAATTTTTTCAAAAAGATTCAAATTTGCTAGTTTTTCTCTTCTTTTTTTCGGTTGAATTTTAAAGAGTCGAAATTGAAGATAAACTATGTTTCAAAATTTAATTGTCATTTTTTTCGTGTTTTCTCCTCTTTTAAACCGTTCAATTAAGTGTAAATATCATTAATTATTAATAATAACATAGAGTTAAAGGTATGTTGAGCAAATTGGCTATTTCTGGCAATTTATTTAAGTGTGTATCAAATTGGTAGCCCTTCGCATTAATCAGTACCCAAGAAGTAGCTCTTGGTTTCAAAAATGTTGGTGACCCCTGACAAACACCATTAAACATGGAAACTAAAAAATTACTCCAAATCATGATTTTAATTTTATTTTAAATGCATTAGAAGACACTTATTTCACTGTCAAGATTTACACCTTTGACTGAAATGCTTCTTTCCATTCTCCCTGTTCTATATCTCCATTTATTAAACAGCTCACTTCCTTTCACATTATAATTACTTTCTCTCTTTGCAAATCTGTTTTGAATGTTTGGTAGAATCAAATGTGCTTTGTACTTGATCTTTAGGGTATTATACTTTTATTTATTTATTTTTTTTAATATTTTTTTTTTAATTTGGTCATCAGTTCATGTAAACAGTACACTTCAAGTGCATAGCAGATAAATAAATAAACGTATCTGTTTACATTTCCTGACCAAAAAGGTATAGGCTAAAAGCTTATTATGCCTATACTTTCCACATTCACTTTGCACATGTCAAATAGAGAAAAAAAAATAAACACAAAAAAGGACTCTAGAGTCTCTGTCAAAATCATAGTACTTGATCACGTGCGTTGTTAAGCATGTAAATACATGCATTCACCAATATATACAGTCGTGGTCAAAAGTGTACATACACTTGTAAAGAACATCATGTCATGGCTGTCTTGTGTTTCCAATAATAACAACTCTTATTTTTTTGTGATAGAGTGATTGGAGCACATACTTGTTGGTCACAAAAAACATTCATGAAGTTTGGTTCTTTTATGAATTTATTATGGGTCTACTGAAAATGTGACCAAATGTGCTGGGTCAAAAGTATACATACAGCAATGTTAATATTTGCTTACATGTCCCTTGGCAAGTTTCACTGCAATAAGGCGCTTTTGGTAGCCATCCACAAGCTTCTGCTTGAATTTTTGACCACTCCTCTTGACAAAATTGGTGCAGTTCAGCTAAATGTGTTGGTTTTCTGACATGGACTTGTTTCTTCAGCATTGTCCACATGTTTAAATCAGGACTTTGGGAAGGCCATTCTAAAACCTTCATTCTAGCCTGATTTAGCCATTCCTTTACCACTTTTGACGTGTGTTTGGGGTCATTGTCCTGTTGGAACACCCAACTGCGCCCAAGACCCAACCTCCGGGCTGATGATTTTAGGTTGTCCTGAAAAATTTAGAGGCAATCCTCCTTTTTCATTGTCCCATTTAAAGCACTAGTTCCATTGGCAGCAAAACAGGCCCATAGCATAATACTACCACCACCATGCTTGACGGTAGGCGTGGTGTTCCTGGGATTAAAGGCCTCACCTTTTCTCCTCCTTACATATTGCTGGGTATTGTGGCCAAACAGCTACATTTTTGTTTCATCTGACATCACATGAAGAAAGAAGACCTTCTGGAGGAAAGTTCTGTGGTCAGAAGACTAGAATGAAGGTTTTAGAATGGCCTTCCCAAAATCCTGATTTAAACGTGTGGGCAATGCTGAAGAAACAAGTCCATGTCAGAAAACCAACACATTTAGCTGAACTGCACCAATTTTGTCAAGAGGAGTGGTCAACAATTCAAGCAGAAGCTTGTGGATGGCTACCAAAACTTGCCAAGGGACATGTAAGCAAATATTAACATTGCTGTATGTATACTTTTGACCCAGCAGATTTGCTCACATTTTCAGTGGACTCATAATAAATTCATAAAAGAAGCAAACTTCATGAATGTTTTTTGTGACCAACAAGTATGTGCTCCAATCACTGTATCAAAATAAAATAAGAGTTGTAGAAATGATTGGAAACTCAAGACAGCCATGACATTATGTTCTTTACAAGTGTATGTCAACTTTTGACCACGACTGTATACTCATACGATTGTTCAAAAGCACAATTGCGCATACACTTTTTTCCTTTTTTTTTTTTTTATTTGTTCATTAAGTTTAACTGTTGGAATATTGGCTTTGTGAATTCCCTGTATGCATTTCCACCAATTCATGTGGCTCATTTCTGTAGAGAAAAGATTGGGTTTGAATTAGGGATGTCCTATAATGGCTTTTTGCCAATATCTGATATTCCGATATTGTCCAACTCTTTAATTACAGATATATACAGTTGTGGAATTAACACATTATTATGCCTAATTTGGACAACCAGGTATGGTGAAGGTAAAGTCCTTTTTTGAAAAATTAATAAAATAAGATAAATAAATTAAAAACATTTTCTTGAATAAAAAAGAAAGTAAAACAATATAAAAACAGTTACATAGAAACTAGTAATGAATGAAAATGAGTAAAATTAAGTGTTAAAGGTTAGTACTATTAGTGGAGCAGCAGCACGCACAATCATGTGTGCTTACGGACTGTATCCCTTGCAGACTGTATTGATATATATTGATATATAATGTAGGAACCAGAATATTAATAACAGAAAGAAACAACCCTTTTGTGTGAATGAGTGTAAATGGGGGAGGGAGGTTTTTTGGGTTGGTGCACTAATTGTAAGTGTATCTTGTGTTTTTTATGTTGATTTAATTTTAAAAACAAATAAAAAACTGTGGTGGATTGTCCGGAGCTTAAGCAGGCAACAAAAGTAGTTTAGTACAACAAATTTATTTACCCATTATCAGACGTGCAGGTTGAATTGAGTTGTCCGTGCAGACAGACCACATGTTACTCCGGAGCAAACAAGACACACAAGCCAAAATCTCTCTCGAGTCCCGGTCTTCTGCCATTTTTTATATGTCTCTTGTGCGTCACTGTTTTTATCTCGTGCGTCATGATTGTTTTTTGCAACATCCTTGGACTCCCCAATCATACCCAAACAACCAAAACATTCTGTAGACAGGTTGGCACGACTTAATATTCACTTTTGTCCCACACCCGGGGACACAGAATAGAAGAGAAATCAAATGAGCATACATTTTTGACAGACATGAAATATAGGTCAAAAGGTCAGTAATTCTACTACAAACAAACAAAACAAAAACCGATAATAAAAAAAACGATACCGATAATTTCCGATATTACATTTTAAAGCACTTATCGGACATCACTAGTTTAAATATGTTTTAACAGGCACTCGCTTATTTATCCGATTACTCCATTAATCCAACAAACTGATTGATTAGTCTATTAGTAAAATAATTGATAGTTGCCAAATATTTCAAATGGATTCATTCTTTTATTATTTTTTTTCGCGACGGCCCAAATGTTATTTTTCATATTGGAAATACTTTACACGTATTTTGGTACTCAATCGCTTTCAGCAACAAAAGCGGCGAAATCCCCCTCGTTATGTAAAACGCCGCATATAATTTGTTGTAACGCTTCAGTTGTGTAATAAATATTGAAGTCTTTCATTAATGAGCGTGAGTGACTTGCATTATAAAAAAAAACCCAAGATGGCTGTTGCTCATTAGGACACACGGTCCGCGTTTGGAGGGCCGGTTGTCTGAGGGGACGCCGTCGCCATCCTCTGAGGTTGGGACGGCTGATTGGTCCCTGTGGGACGGAGGTGTTGACGTGCCGAGGTGACCTCTGACCTGAGGGACCCCTGACGCAACAGGCAATTACCATCTGTCTATCAAAGCGAGGCGGCGGAACCGTAAGGCTTCCAACTGTCAGGTGTCAGTCACCGCTCAGGGGGGCGGGCCCTCTGACATCATCGGCCACGGCTCCTCGGGGGTCAATAAGAACCGGCCGGCGGCGCCGGGTCCGTCGTTTGATGCCACGCGTGATTGCGATGATCATGGGAGGCGTGTTGGAGAACCACTCGGACGCGGTGTTCGTCCTTCACGGCCTCAACGAGTCGGCGTCCAGCCGTCAGATCTACTTCTCCTTGGCGCTGGCGTCCTACGTGGTCACGCTGCTGGTCAACGTGACGCTGATCGTGACCGTGTGCGTGGAGAAGACGCTGCACGAGCCCATCTACATCTTCCTATGCAACCTGTGCCTCAACGGCATCTTCGGCGCGTCCACCTTCTACCCCAAGCTGCTGAGCGACCTGCTGGCCGAGGTGCACGTCATCTCGTACGCCGGCTGCCTGACGCAGATCTTCGCCGTCTACGGCTACGTCTTCTGCGAGTTCGCCAGTCTGACCGTCATGGCGCTGGACCGCTACGTGGCCATCTGCTGGCCGCTGCGGTACCGCGCCGTGATGACGCCGCGCACGGTGGCGCGGCTGCTGGCGCTGACGTGGTGCTTGCCGCTGCTGGAGACGGCGTGCGGCGTGGCCCTGACGGCGAGGCTGCCGCTGTGCGGCCGCCACATCCACAAGTTGTTTTGCACCAACTGGGAGGTGGTCAAGCTGTCGTGCGTGGACACCACAGCCAATAACATCTACGGCTTCGCGCTCATGTTCTTGCACGTCTCGCAGGCGGGCCTCATCGTGGTGTCCTACGCCCACCTGGTGCACGCCGCCGTCAGGTCGCACTCCGTCCGCCGCAAGTTCGTGCAGACGTGCATGCCGCACCTGCTCACTCTGCTCATCTTCACCGGCTCGCTGTTATTCGACACCTTGTTCTCCCGCTACGGCGGCGGCGGCCAGCTGCAGGTTCTGCAGAACATGCTGGCCGTGGAGTTCCTGGTGGTGCCGCCCCTCGTTAACCCCGTCATCTACGGCATCAACCTGCAGCAGATTCGCTGGCGCATCGTCCACAACTTCACGCAGAAAGACGTGGCGCCGCCCGACTCGCACTGACACTGTCAGAAAAATTGTACGTAAATTATCAAAAAATTTTCCGTTCTGAGTTCCAGTGAACAGACGAGAGCTGTCTTTGTTCCACCAAGCTAAAGGCTGGGAAAATTCCATTATGTACAATGGGAGGGGAGGGGGGTTATCTATTGTCATCCAAGACCTGCCCAGGCTGAAGCCAGGACCAGCCCAAGCCATCTTTTTCTTTTGTGTTAATGTGACCGAAATCAATGACTGTTTACATACTTCCCATTCCTTTGGAAGCAGATGTTGTTGTGTAAAACAGGGAGTGTCCAAATAAAAAGAGGTGGCGTACAATCTTTCGCCAGAGCGTGCTGGAGATTGTAGAAGGATACAATGTCCGGGCGACTTTCCTCAATATATTGAGTCCAAATTTAATTCTGTCTCTGTTTGATTCTTTGCTTCTTGTCTTGTTTAATAGATGTCATCAGTGTTTGAACCTGACAGACACCTTTTCTTTTGGATTCTACAAACCCCGTTTCCATATGAGTTGGGAAATGGTGTTAGATGTAAATATAAACGGAATACAATGATTTGCAAATCCTTTTCAAGCCATATTCAATTGAATGCACTACAGAGACAAGATATTTGATGTTCAAACTCATAAACTTTATTTTTTGCAAATACTAATTAACTTAGAATTTCATGGCTGCAACACGTGCCAAAGTAGTTGGGAAAGGGCATGTTCACCACTGTGTTACATGGCCTTTCCTTTTAACAACACTCAGTAAAGGTTTGGGAACTGAGGAGATACATTTTTGAAGCTTCTCAGGTGGAATTCTTTCCCATTCTTGCTTGATGTACAGCTTAAGTTGTTCAACAGTCCGGGGGTCTCCGTTGTGCTATTTTAGGCTTCATAATGCGCCACACATTTTCAATGGGAGACAGGTCTGGACTACAGGCAGGCCAGTCTAGTACCCGCACTCTTTTACTATGAAGCCACGTTGATGTAACACGTGGCTTGGCATTGTTTTGCTGAAATAAGCAGGGGCGTCCATGGTAACGTTGCTTGGATGGCAACATATGTTGCTCCAAAACCTGTATGTACCTTTCAGCATTAATGGCACCTTCACAGATGTGTAAGTTACCCATGTCTTGGCCACTAATACACCCCCATACCATCACACATGCTGGCTTTTACACTTTGCGCCTAGAACAATCCGGATGGTTCTTTTCCTCTTTGGTCCGGAGGACACGACGTCAACAGTTTCCAAAAACAATTTGAAATGTGGACTCGTCAGACCACAGAACACTTTTCCACTTTGTATCAGTCCATCTTAGATGAGCTCAGGCCCAGCAAAGCCGACGGCGTTTCTGGGTGTTGTTGATAAACGGTTTTCGCCTTGCATAGGAGAGCTTTAACTTGCACTTACAGATGTAGTGACCAACTGTAGTTACTGACAGTGGGTTTCTAAAGTGTCCCTGAGCCCATGTGGTGATATCTTTTACACACTGATGTCGCTTGTTGATGCAGTACAGCCTGAGGGATGGAAGGTCACGGGCTTAGCTGCTTACGTGCAGTGATTTCTCCAGATTATCTGAACCCTTTGATGGTATTACGGAGCGTAGATGGTGAAATCCCTAAATTCCTTGCAATAGCTGGTTGAGAGAGGTTTTTCTTAAACTGTTCAACAATTTGCTCATGCATTTGTTGACAAAGTGGTAACCCTCGCCCCATCCTTGTTTGTGAATGACTGAGCATTTCATGGAATCTACTTTTATACCCAATCATGGCACCCACCTGTTCCCAATTTGCCTGTTCACCTGTGGGATGTTCCAAATAAGTGTTTGATGAGCATTCCTCAACTTTATCAGTATTTATTGCCACCTTTCCCAACTTCTTTGTCACGTGTTGCTGGCATCAAATTCTAAAGTTAATGATTATTATTTGCAAAAATTAATTGTTTTATCAGTTTGAACATCAAGTATGTTGTCTTTGTAGCATATTCAACTGAATATGGGTTGAAAATGATTTGCAAATCATTGTATTCTGTTTATATTTAATACAATTTCCCAACTCATATGGAAACGGGGTTTGTACTTGTTCACACACAAACGAGTTGAACTCTGCTCGATTGATTTTATTCTTGGAAATGTTGCGTTCGTGTAAACATCGCCAAACCTAAAAAAAAAAAAAAAAAGTCAACTTTTTACCCGTAGAAGAACGAGGACTTCACACAATGCGGCGAATCAGCTTGTTTCTCTCCGGCTGGAGAAACTCCTCCACCAGCGCGTCGGTCACCTGCTTAAGCTCCGCCTCCAGACAGCACACATCACTGCCAACACAGAGAACAGGAAGTGATGTCGTTTGTGAACGAACGATCCGATCCGAGTGACGCTAACTTGAAATACTCGTCCACACCTTCATCTCCTCCAGGCTTGATTACTGCAACGCACTTCTCGTCAGGGTCCCCAAAAAGAGCATCAAAAAGCTCCAGTACATTCAAAACAGCGCAGCGAGGATCCTGACGAGAGTGCGCAAGCGTGGTCATATCACACCTATCCTCAAATCACTTCACTGGCCCCCTATTGCATCCCGGACCCAATTTAAGATTAACCTGCTCACTTACCAATGCATCTCCGGCAGCGCCCCCTCCTACCTCAAGGACCTAGTTTCCCCTCAACCTCCGCTCCTCAAACACTAACCTCCTCAAACCCATCAGGACAAAGTTACAACCTATGTGCCGCCGGGCTTTCTGCTCGACCGCTCCCGAACTTTGGAACGCTCTCCCCGACCATCTTAGAGCACCAAAGTCGGTCGACCGTTTTAAGAAGGGACTAAAAACCCACCTTTTTAGCACAGCTTTTATCTAATTTCTCTGCCTTCTTCTTTTTAAATACACTACTTGCTTATCTGTTTTTTATCCAGTGCTCTCATGCTTTTATTTCTATTTTTATCTATGTTTCTCTTTTATCTAGTGTTTATCTAGCGCAGGGGTCGGCAACCCGCGGCTCTAGAGCCGCATGCGGCTCTTTAGCGCCGCCTTAGTGGCTCTGTAGAGCTTTTTCAAAAATGTATGAAAAATGGAAAAAGATGAGGGGGAAAAAATATATTTTTTGTTTTAATATGGTCTTTGTAGGAGGAAAAACATGACACAAACCTCCCTAATTGTTATAAAGCATACTGTTTATATTAAACATGCTTCACTGATTCGAGTATTTGGCGAGCGCCGTTTTGTCCTACTAATTTTGGCGGTCCTTGAACTTACCGTAGTTTGTTTACATGTATAACTTTCTCCGACTTTCTAGGACGTGTTTTATGCCACTTCTTTTTTCTGTCTCATTTTGTCCACCAGACTTTTAACGTTGTGCCTTAATGCACAAAGGTGAGTTTTGTTGATGTTATTGACTTGTGTGGAGAGCTAATCAGACATATTTGGTCACTGCATGACTGCAAGCTAATCCATGCTAACATGCTATTTAGGCTAGCTATATGTACATATTGCATCATTATGCCTCATCTGTAGGTATATTTGAGGTCATTTAGTTTCCTTTAAGTCATCTTAATTCAATGTATATCTCATGACACACTATCTGTATGTAATATGGCTTTTAATTTTTTGCGGCTCCAGACAGATTTGTTTTTGTATTTTTGGTCCAATATGGCTCTTTCAACATTTTGGGTTGCCGACCCCTGTAGTGTGTGTCATGATTTCCTTTCTATTTTAATTTTTTATTATAAATTCTAACTTTCTATTTTTATATTTTTTATACTTTGTAGCACTTTGAGATTTTAACTAGAGATGTCCGATAATGGCTTTTTTGCCGATATCCGATATTCCGATATTGTCCAACTCTTAATTACCGATACCGATATATACAGTCGTGGAATTAACACATTATTATGCGTAATTTGGACAACCAGGTATGGTGAAGATAAAGTCCTTTTTTGAAAAATTCATAAAATAAAATAAGATAAATAAATTAAAAACATTTTCTTGAATAAAAAAGAAAGTAAAACAATATAAAAACAGTTACATAGAAACTAGTAATGAATGAAAATGAGTCAAATTAACTGTTGAAGGTTAGTACTATTAGTGGAGCAGCAGCACGCACAATCATGTGTGCTTGCGGACTGTATCCCTTGCAGACTGTATTGATATATATTGATATATAATGTAGGAACCAGAATATTAATAACAGAAAGAAACAACCTTTTTGTGTGAATGAGTGTAAATGGGGGAGGGAGGTTTTTTGGGTTGGTGCACTAATTGTAAGTGTATCTTGTGTTTTTTATGTTGATTTAATAAAAAAACTAAAATAAAAAAAACGATACCGATAATTTACGATATTAAATTTTAAAGCATTTATCAGCATCATCTCTAATTTTAACAAATGTAAAGTGCGTTACAAATGTAATTCATTATTATTATTATTGAAATAAAAGGAAGGGAGTGCTGCTTTAGGACATTTTAGAACTGGCCCTCAGTGTTAGAAGACACCATCAGTTCATATTCAAATGACAATATAAACCGCTGCGTCTCCATACAGCACAACATTTGAAAAAAGTTTTTATTTCAGTAAATTCTTATTCTATGATAGCCTGCACACAGTGAAATATTTCACAAATACACAGCTTTTGTTCTCTACAGTCTAAAACTGGAAAAAGTTAGGTTTTGGCTAAAAGGCAGTGGTCATGTGAGTGTGGATGTTGTCTGTCTATCTGTGATGAGGTGGCGACTTGACAAAGCCTTTATAATCATTGTGTGATGAACTTATTGTTTCATATCATTTGACAAGGTTGTAAATTGTAAGTAGGTTAGATATAATTAATGAATATGATTAAAATCAAGAGTAAGATGCCTAATTCTGTGTTAATATTAGAGATGTCTGATAATGGCTTTTTTGCCGATATCCGATATTCCGATATTGTCCAACTCTTAATTACCGATACCGATATCAATCGATACCGATATATACAGTTGTGGAATTAACACATTATTATGCCTAATTTTGTTGTGATGCCCCGCTGGATGCATTAAACAATGTAACAAGGTTTTCCAAAATAAGAGAACCACTTCAACTCAAGTTATGGAAAAAAATGCCAACATTATAACATTAACATGCCTCAAAACAGCAGCTTGGAATTTGGGACATGCTCTCCCTGAGAGAGCATGAGGAGGTTGAGGTGGGCGGGGTTTTTGGGTGTATATTGTAGCGTCCCGGAAGAGTTAGTGCTGCAAGGGGTTCTGGATATTTGTTCTGTTGTGTTACGGTGCGGGTGTTCTCCCGAAATGTGTTTGTCATTCTTGTTTGGTGTGGGTTCACAGTGTGGCGCATATTTATAACAGTGTTAAAGTTGTTTATACGGCTACCCTCAGTGTGACCTGTATGGCAGTTGACCAAGTATGCTTTGCATTCACTTGTGTGTGTGAAAAGCCATAGATATTATGTGATTGGACCGGCACGCAAAGGCAGTGCCTTTAAGGTTTATTGGCGTTTTGTACTTCTCCCTACGTCCGTGTACCACTCCGTACAGCGCCGTTTTAAAAAGTAATTAATTTTACTTTTTGAAACAGATACCGATAATTTTCGATATTACATTTTAAATCATTTATTGGCCGATATTATCGGACATCTCTAATATTCATTATTATTTGTTCATATTATTTATCGTGATTTTTTTCAGTATTTATTTTCGTAATCTGGCTGACCAAAGCCTTTGTAATAATTTTGTGATTAACTTATTGTTTCATATCATTTGACAAGGTTGTAAATTGTAAGTAGGTTAGATATAATTATTGAGTACGATTAAAATCAAGAGTAAGACGACTAATTCTGTGTTAATATTTGAGTAAGCCCCGGGCCCCTGTGTAGTTGGGCCCTAAGTTCAAAAAGGTCTTGAAGCCCCGTTCTAATGTAACAAACGTTTCACGCCAAATCAGCTGACCTGATTCCGGGCGTGGCGCACAGCTCGCTGTAGTATTTGATTTTGGGTTCCGTGCCGCTCGTTCTCAGCGTGGCCACCACGCCGTTGTGCAGCGTGAAGGTGATCATGTGACCGCTCCTGCTCACGGGGAGAACCTGCGCAGGAAACGGCCGCGGAGTTAGGAGGGGTGGTCAAGATCAAAAGGAGACAAGGCGACACGTTTTACCGAGCGGCAATCAGGCTGGCTGCTGTCGTATCCCGTGGTGACGTCTCTCACGTGCACAATGCGCACGCCGCCGCAGGTGTCGGGGTACGAGCCTCGGCCGTCGAAGTCTCTGATCCGGGCGAAGATCTTGTGGACGGTGGCGGCGTCGTTGCAGATGACGTAGGAGCTCGTGGAGACGTGATGGCCGTACCTGCGGAAAGGAAGCGGACCGCCTGGTCGTCTGTGCTGCCCGCCGCTTTGGAAATGTTGCGCACTGCGAGGTCGCTGAAAGCAGGAAGTAGCTCACGTCAGGTAGATGTTGTGCAGCTGTTGCTGGAGGCTCAGCTTCCTGTGGTGGAGGTAAGCGGCCATCTCGGCCACCACGGCCGCCGCGCTCACGCCGTCCTTGTCAGGAAGCAGCGCGCCGCACAGGAAGCCTGCGTGCACAGGAAGCGCGCACGCGTCAAGGGCAACATGGCGGGAAGTGGGATTTTTTTTTATTTGTTACGTACCGATGGACTCCTCGAAGGCAAACAAAACAGTCTTTCCGCTTCCGGTGAGTTCGTGGATCCGGTTTCCGATCCATTTGAAGCCCGGAAGCGTTTCCTGTTCAGATAGTGGGGCGCAATTATTTATTATTTTTTGTCACACCCCCCTAAAGTTAATGCTTGTTTTTTTTTCATCTGTATGTGTCAAGATAGTTGTTTTGTTTACTAACAATAATGATCAAGTTAAAAAGTTAAAGTACCAATGACTGTCATACACACACTAGGTGTGGTGAAATTATTCTCTGCATTTGACACCCATCACCCTTGATCACCCCCTGGGAGGTGAGGGGAGCAGTGGGCAGCAGCGGTAGCCGCGCCCGGGAATCATTTTTGGTGATTTAACCCCCAATTCCAACCCTTGATGCTGAGTGCCAAGCAGGGAGGTAATGGCTCCCATTTTTATAGTCTTTGGTATGACTCGGCGGGGTTTGAACTCTACACTATTGCTTGTCATGCCCACACCTTACTCTGCCCCCCCCCCCCCCCCCGTAGTGAATATTTATTTATCTCACCCGAGTGAAACTCAACAATATTTCATGTAGCACACCAGATCATTTTACGTGTTCTGCCATATCATTCAAGTGGCCCACCTCATCATTTTATGTGGCCTGCCAAATCATTTTATGTGGTCCGGCACATTATTTCATTTGGCCCGCCAAGTCATTGAAAGTGTTCCGGTACATTATTTCATGTTGCCTGCCCTATCATTTTAAGTGGTCTAGCACAAGTTGCCTGCCCTATCATTTTATGTGGTCTAGCACAAGTGGCCTGCAACATCATTTTATGTAGTCCAGCACTTTATTTCATGTGGTTCACCACATAATTTAATATGGCCTGCCAAATAATTTTACAAGGTCCGGCACATTATTTCATGTGGCCCACCATGTCATTTTACCAGGGTGCCACACCATTTGTAGTCCGGATCATCATTTTATGTGGCCCATTTAATTTTACCAGGCTGCCACACCATTTGTAGTCTGGATCATCATTTTATGTGGCCCAGCACATTATTTCATGTGGCCAACCATATCATTTTACCAGGCTGCCACACCATTTGTAGTCCGGATCATCATTTTATGTGGCCCAGCACATTATTTCATGTGGCCAACCATGTAAATTTTACCAGGCTGCCACACCATTTGTAGTCCGGATCATCATTTTATGTGGTCCAGCACATTATTTCACATAGTCCGGTACATTATTTCATGTGGTCTGCGAAATATTTGATGTGGTCCGGCACATTATTTCATGTAGCCTGCCATATCATTTTATGTGGCCTACTACATCAATTTATGGGGGTCCGGCACAAAATGTATGTGGCCTGCCACACCATTTTGTGGCCCAGCACATTATTTCACATTATTTCATGTGGCCCACCATATCATTTTACCAGGCTGCCACACCATTTGTAGTCCGGATCATCATTTTATGTGGTTTAGCACATTATTTCATGTGGTCCGGCACATTATCTCAGGTGGCCCATCACATTATTTCATGTGGCCCACCATATCATTTTACCAGGCTGCCACACCATTTGTAGTCCGGATCATCATTTTCTGTGGTATAGCACATTATTTCATGTGGCCCACCATATCATTTTACCAGGCTGCCACACCATTTGTAGTCTGGATCATCATTTTGTGTGGTCCAGCACATTATTTCATGTGGCCCACCATGTCATTTTACCAGGCTGCCACACCATTTGTAGTCCGGATCATCATTTTTTGTGGCCCATCACATTATTTCATGTGGCCCATCACATTATTTCATGTGGCCCACCATATCATTTTACCAGGCTGCCACACCATTTGTAGTCCAGATCATCATTTTATGTGGCCCATCACATTATTTCATGTGGCCCACCATATCATTTTACCAGGCTGCCACACCATTTGTAGTCCGGATCATCATTTTATGTGGCCCAGCACATTATTTCATGTGGCCCACCATTTCATTTTACCAGGCTACCACATCATTTGTAGTCCGGATCATCATTTTGTGTGGTCCAGCACATTATTTCATGTGGCCCACCATATCATTTTACCAGGCTGCCACACCATTTGTAGTCCAGATCATCATTTTATGTGGCCTGCCACATTATTTCACGTAGTCCGGTACATTATTTCATGTGGTCTGCGAAATATTTGATGTGGTCCGGCACATTATTTCATGTAGCCTGCCATATCATTTTATGTGGCCTACTACATCAATTTATGGGGGTCTGGCACAATATTTTATGTGGCCTGCCACACCATTTTGTGGCCCAGCACATTATTTCATGTGGCCCACCATATCATTTTACCAGGCTGCCACACCATTTGTAGTCCGGATCATCATTTTATGGGGTCCAGCACATTATTTCACGTAGTCCGGTACATTATTTCATGTGGTCTGCGAAATATTTGATGTGGTCCGGCACATTATTTCATGTAGCCTGCCATATCATTTTATGTGGCCTACTACATCAATTTATGGGGGTCTGGCACAATATTTTATGTGGCCTGCCACACCATTTTGTGGTCCAGCACATTATTTCACATGGTCCGGCACATTATCTCAGGTGGCCCAGCACATTATTTCATGTGGCCCACCATATCATTTTACCAGGCTGCCACACCATTTGTAGTCCGGATCATCATTTTATGTGGCCCATCACATTATTTCATGTGGCCCACCATATCATTTTACCAGGCTGCCACACCATTTGTAGTCCAGATCATCATTTTGGCACTATAAGTCGATCATCATTTTGTGTGGCCCAGCACATTATTTCATGTGGACCACCATATCATTTTACCAGGCTGCCACACCATTTGTAGTCCAGATCATCATTTTATGTGGCCTGCCACATTATTTCACGTAGTCCGGCACATTATTTCATTTGGCCTACCAGATCTTTTTTTGTGGCCCGGTTCATTCTTTCATGTGGCCTGCCACCTAATTTTATGTTGGCCCATGCATTATTTTATTTAGCTTTCACGATTTTAAAGCAAGTTATCCAGCAATAAAAAAAAAATACATATAATGGTTAAAAACAGTTTCCTATGTATGCAACAAGGCATAAGTTAAGTTACATGCGGCCCTTTGTAGGCCACAATAATTGTGGTCTGGCCCTCAATGAAAACCAGTTGAACACCCATGATTGATCTGTATGTGTCAAATATACGCTATTGCCTCTCACGGCGGGAAAGCATTGTGGCGGACTCACCTCGAAGTGGAAGCCTTCGACGCGGGCCAGAGCCTGCAGGATCTTGGAGGACACGGTGGTGGCGAGCATGTA
The DNA here is from genome assembly GCF_033978785.1 of Entelurus aequoreus. Taxonomy (NCBI): domain Eukaryota; kingdom Metazoa; phylum Chordata; class Actinopteri; order Syngnathiformes; family Syngnathidae; genus Entelurus; species Entelurus aequoreus. The sequence continues at coordinate 39,172,943 of NC_084740.1, forward strand.
GACGTGCTGCAGGTCAGCAGGGTCGTCGTGCGTCTCCTTCCACGAGAACAACATCCACCAGCCCAGGAGCGCCGCCAGCTCGTTCCCGGAAAAAACCTTCCAGCGACACCTGTGGCCAGACCACGCCCCCTTTCCGGGCTCCGTCACCACCACCTGACCCTCACACCTGTCGCACGTCTCCGCCACCGCCAGTCGATCCGCATCAGGATCCGTCGCCAGGACGACGCGGGCCTTTTCCTTCTCGGCCAGAAGTAGAGCGAGTTCCTGGACGAGAGGACGCGTCAAAGGTGTACGAGAGGGCGACAGCGCCCGAACACGGCGTCCTACCAGGACAGACTCGCCCTCCTCCGGGTTGGGACAGCGCACAGACGGGAAGTCCGGGTCTGGGTCTTTCTGCTCCGGCACCGGAATGGGTGGAGGGAACCCGAACGCTTGGAAGGCTTGACGGACGAAGACGTGTCCCACGCCGTGGAAGGACGAGTGGACAAACTTGAGAGGACAGCTGCTGTTGATCTGTCTGAGGAGGAGCAGAGGCCGAGAGGAAGCAGAAGAGGCACCCTACCGGCCAGGAGCTTACCTGTGGAAGCAGAGACTGGCGAGCTGGTCCAGGTAGCGGCGGTCCACGTGGCTCAGGGGGTCTGTCCTCAGGGGGCTCGTGTGGACCAGCTGGACGTCCCAGCAGGAGGCGCTCCAGGGCTCCAGATGCTCCTCCATGCTTTTCAGGATGCCTTTGTCGTGAGGGGAGGCGATTTGAGCGCCATTACACCAGTACACCTGAGGGGGGCGCAGTACAGTGGGTCTGGGTTTGTTTTTGCCTCGTCCCTCACTTAGTGAATGCACTACTGGCCTGATAAGTCCAAAAGAGAGAGATGATACAGTATTATCTGCTCACACATGCTACCTGCTGGTTGTTTGAGCACACTGCAGCAATTCCTGGATAGTCCCCCTCCTTAATGCTTGAGTCACACGCAGGATTCTCACAGGAATGAGGCAAAAATACAACCTTGCCTACTGTAGATATGTGACGTTCGCGAACGAATCGAGTCCTTTGAATGGCTCTTTGACTTTAGAGACGGTTTTTTCCCCACATATGTAAATATAGCATCGGCAATTGCCCACGCCAAGAAAAAATGTGTCATACTTAAATTTAGCAGCATTTAGATTCACTTTTTAATAAAAAAGTGAATACAGTATTTTTCGGACTATAAGTCGCTCCGGAGTATAAGTCGCACAGGTTGAAAATGCATAATAAAGAAGGAAAAAAACATATATAAGTCGCATTTTTGGGGGAAATTTATTTGATGAAAGCCAACACCAAGAATAGACATTTGAAAGGCAATTTAAAGTAAATAAAGAATAGTGAACAACAGGCTGAATAAGTGTACGTTATATGAGGCATAAATAACCAACTGAGAAGGTGCCTGGTATGTTAACGTAACATATTATGGTAAGAGTCATTCAAATAACTATAACATATAGAACATGCTATACGTTTACCAAACAATCTGTCACTCCTAATCGCTAAATCCCATGAAATCTTATACGTCTAGTCTCTTATGTGAATGAGCTAAATAATATTATTTGATATTTTACGCTAATGTGTCAATAATTCCACACATAAGTCGCTCCTGAGTATAAGTCGCACCCCCGGCCAAACTATGAAAAAAACTCCGACTTATAGTCCGAAAAATACGGTAGTTATTTGAATGACTCTTACCATAATATGTTACGTTAACATACCAGGCACGTTCTCAGTTGGTTATTTATGCCTCATATAACGTACACTTATTCAGCCTGTTGTGCACTATTCTTTATTTATTTGAAATTGCCTTTTAAATGTCTATTCTTGGTGTTGGCTTTTATCAAATACATTTCTCCAAAAAATGCGACTTATACTCCAGTGCGACTTATATATGTTTTTTCCCTTCTTTATTATGCATTTTCGGCCGGTGCGACTTATACTCGGAAAAATTTGGTACTTTCCTTTTAAAAACCGGTTTACTTTCAATGCCGGTGGTGAGAGTTCGAGGCAGGTTATTCCAGAGCGATAAAGATCTATAAATAAAAGATTTCCGCAAAGCATTCTTCCTGGGACGAGGGAGTACAAAATGCCCCTCACTAGACGCCCTGGTATTATGATTATGTATAGTGCTACTGTAAACTATTTGGGCCATGAGAAAAGCAGGAGTTTTACTACCGGTCACTGATTTGAACAATATTAGAATATTAGCTGACATAGGAGGATTGTCAGATTCTCAAATTATTTTGTGATTTATTTTATTTTATACGGTAGGCTAAGCCACAGCGCCTCAAATGTTATCTTTTTTTTGTAAACTGAATTTAATAGGAAAAACATGAAAAAAATGTTCAACTTTTTATAAGCCGCAGGGTTCAAAGCGTATATGTATGTATACATATATACCGTATTTTTCGGAGTATAAGCCGTTCCGGAGTATAAGTCGCACCGGCCGAAAATGCATAATAGAGAAGGGAAAAAACATATATAAGTCGCATTTTTTGGGGAAATGTATTTGACAAAAGCCAACACCAAGAATAGACATTTGAAAGGCAATTTCAAATAAATAAAGAATAGTAAACAACAGGCTGAATAAGTGTACGTTATATGAGGCATAAATAACCAACTGAGAAGGTGCCTGGTATGTTAACGTAACATATTATGGTAAGAGTCATTCAAATAACTATTAACATATAGAACATGCTATACGTTTACCAAACAATCTGTCACTCCTAATCGCTAAATCCCATGAAATCTTCTTCCTCGGTGTCACTTCTAAACAACTCTGCCAACTCCAAAGGTAAACAATGCGCCGCTTCCTCTTCTATCAGTACGTCGAGTCTCTTACGTGAATGAGATCAATAATATTATTTGATATTTTGCGGTAATGTGTTCATAATTTCACACATAAATCGCTCCAGAGTATAAATCGCACCCCGCGATTTATAATCCGAAAAATACGGTAATCAAAAAAAAAATATATGTATGTGAAGTGAAGTGAATTATATTTATATAGCGCTTTACATAGTGAAACCTATTATCTAAGTTACATTTACACCAGTGTGGGTGGCACTGGGAGCAGGTGGGTAAAGTGTCTTGCCCAAGGACACAACGGCAGTGACTAGGATGGCGGAAGACGGGATTGAACCTGGAACCCTCAAGTTGCTGGCACAGCCGCTCTACCAACAATATACTATGTGTATGTGTGTGTGTATATATTTGGGCACCACACGATTCAATTCTTTGGGGCAACAATTCGATTCAGAATCAATTCTCGATTAAAAACAATTCTCCATTCAAAATAATATCAGTGTATCATACGTCACCCGCAGGTTACGGATATTAGCAAAGGTTGAAAAAAGGCAACTGGACTGATATTTTGTTAACGATGCCAACCATTTTTGGCCTCATGAGGTGTTGAAATCGCCATGTAAAATTGTTAATGCTAATCTTTAGCACGTCTATGGCAAATCCAATGTAGATTAGCATCAAGCTAGCACATCTTGAAAAGTGGAGCCTAACCAGGGCTTTGAATCTTTGGGCACCACATGATTCGATTCAGCGCGTTGGAAGAGTGGTCGTGCCAGCAACCTGAGGGTTCCTGGTTCGATCCCCAGCTTCCACCAACCTAGTCATGTCCGTTGTGTCCTTGAGCAAGACACTTCACCCGTGCTCCTGATGAGTCCTGGTTAGCGTCTTACATGGCAGCTCCCGCCATCAGTGTGTGAATGGGTGAATGAGGAAATAGTGTCAAAGCGCTTTGAGTGCCTTGAAGGTAGAAAAGCGCTATACAAGTATAACCCATTTACCATCTTGTGGGTAACGATTCGATTCAGAATTCATTCTTGATTCAAAATCAATACTTTTTTAATAACATTTTGTGCCAGTTTTATGACTTGCTACATTCCTCCATGAAAATAGACAAAGCTGTGATAAAATTTCTATATTACTACAAATAAAACTGGTTTTGTTAATAAAATTCTACTCAAACATTTAATAAAAAAATAAATTAAAGTAAAATACAAATAAGACAAGAGAAGTATCCAACACTTCTCTTTTCTAAAGTAAATCTGTACAGCAGATATGATCATCTACATCTACAATATGATTTGTCTGAGTGGGTGGACAGGACAGATTTTAAAAAAAAAAGACATTATTATTATAAATTTTTTGTAATCGATTAAACATTCTAATAAAAATCGCGATTAATTCGGAAAAAAAAAATGTTTACACCCCTAATATATATACATTTTTATACATTTTAAAAAATGTATTTATCTTGTATTTATTTGGATTCACATTTCTAGTTCTGATATGTAGTAGTTCAATCGTACACACCCCAGGTAGTGCAGTACAATTTTTTACATTTTTATTATCTTCTAATTATTGTTCTTGTTGTATTTATACTTCTGGTATCCATTAATGCATTTTATTCTTATTTATTATTTGGGGGGGGGGGGGGGGGGGGGTTTCTCGGTATTGTTAAAATACTCTCAGTTTTTTAGGAGAGGAATATGTCACCGTCTTATGGAATGTTTACAATGAACACAACACAAATTAAATTATAGCCAATATTTCCGAATATTTCCCACCAATAGAGTAATATTTGCGTAAATTAAAATTATTCAGGTTTTATAACTGATACTACCTTGAAAAAAACAGTTTTAATAATTACGAGCCAGGTGTGTGTGTGTGAAAAGGGGCGTGGCCAGCGCCGGCTCACCTTGTAGCCGTTGTCCTCTTTAGGGTTGTGGGACGCCGTGATCATGACGCCGGCCGCCGCGCCCAACTCGAGGACGCCAAAAGGCTGCAACACGCCACACACACACACACACACACCGTGTCAGGCTCGGCGCCACAGGAAGTAAGGCCTTGCGTCTCTCACCACGTACGGCGTGGGGATGTAGCTGGAGAAGAGGTGCACGCGGACGTCTCTGCTCAGCATCACAGCGGCCGTGAGCGCCGCCAGCCTGACAAAAAACATCGCCGGGTGAGGACAAAGTGTTTCCACGGCAACAGTCAAATCTGCAGGGCGTTACCGTTCACTGCTGCAGCCGCTCTCACGCCGGCCCCTGGCGTCGAAGCCCACCACCACGCCTCTGTGGGCCGTGTCCGGAACGCACCTGAGCAGGTACGCGCACAAGCCCTGCAACACACACACACACACGAGCATGGTATCACTGACACACACACGCACGCAACACTCACCTGTGTGGCCTGGATGATGGTGAGGTCATTGATGCGGTTAAAGCCCGCCCCCATGGGTGCCCTGAGGCCGGCCGTGCCAAAGGTCAACCTGCTGCTCAGTCTGGACCTCAGCTCGTCCACATGAGGCCACGCCAACAGAGCCAGCAGCTCAGCGCGAGTGTGAACGTTCTAGAATACATCGCACACCAACCACCATGCAGGGGCGCCATTTAGGAGGGACTTGTTTTTTACCTGACATCATGCTTTGTGTTAATAATGGGCATTTATGGCTCTTTGGAGGGAGCCGGATCTTGAGGAGCCGTTCCTTTCAAAGAGCCGTTCAAAAGACTGGCTCGTTAATATATTTTTTTAAACTGTTTTTTTTAAACATTTTTTTTTTTTATCAAGGAAGCAAATCACTAGTATCAGTTATAAGATCAGAATAATTAAAATCCCTCACCTGAAAAACTTTGTTGCGCAGAAGCATTTTAACAATACAGGAAAAAAAATACACAAATAATATATAAAAAATAAAATGCATTAATGGACACAAAAAGTATAAATGAAACTAGAAAAATAATAAAAATGTCAGTACAAAATTAATTCAAAAAATAAATTATACATATTTTTTTAAATCTATTTATTTATTCACATTTTTTCCAATTAAAATCCAAATGCTTCATATACTGTATATATGTATACATGAATATATACATATAAATATATACGTATATATTTATGTATAGATATGCAGCATTTGGATTTTATTTCGAAAAAAGTTAATATTTAAATAAAAAAACATGTTTTTTTGTTATATGTCCTTATGGTCGAAAAAAACGTAGTTTTTTAAAATGGCAAACACACAAAATATGCAATATTTTCCTAAAAAATATATTTCAGTATGGAATTTTTGATGTGAAGTAATTGGAGCTAATAGCTCAATAATTCATAACATTGATTTTGATTCATTATTTTTTTTAGCAGTGACGGTTTTATATATATATATATATACACATATACATATATATATATGTATATATACATACATATATATATATACATATATATATACATACATATATATATGTTTTTATTTATTTATATAATTATTTTTTTTTTCCAAGTTGAATCCAAATGCTACATATATATGTGTATATATGTATACACATATACTGTAGTATATAAAAAATACAATGCATTAATGGACACAAAAAGTATAAATAAAGCTACAAAAAGAATTAAAATGTCAGTACAAAATTAATTTAAAAAATATTTTTAATTATATGTATGTTTTTAACTATTTATTCACTTTTTTCCCAATTCAAAA
>NC_084740.1:39184472-39264472 GCF_033978785.1 Entelurus aequoreus
GTCGAATAAAACTTAGTTTTTTTTAAAATGGCAAACACACAAAATATGCAATATTTTCCTCAAAAATACATTTTGGAATGCAATTTTTGATGTGAAGAAATTTGAGCTAATAGCTCAATAATTCATAACATTGATTTTGATTCATTATTTTTTTTTAGCAGTGACAGTTGTATAAATATACATTAATGTATGTGTGTGTGTGTATATTTATATATATATATATATATATATTTATATATATATATATATATATATATATATATATATATATATATATATATATATATATATATATATATATATATATATATATAAAATCTTTATTTATTTAATTATTCACTTTTTTCCAAGTTGACTCCAAATGCTACATACATACAGTATGTGTATATATGTATACACATAATATATACAAAATAAAATGCATTAATGGACACAAAAAGTATAAATACAACTGGAAAAATAATAAAAATGTCAGTACAAAATGTATTTTTTTTTAATTATATATATATATATATGTTTTTATCTATTCACTTTCAATTTGGAAAAAAGTGAGTAATTAAATCAATAATAAAAAATAAAAAATGTTTTATGTCCTTATGGTCGAAGAAAACTTTTTTTTTTTAAATGGCAAACACACAAAATATGCAATATTTTCCTAAAAAATATATTTCAGAATGGAATTTTTGATGTGAAGAAATTTGAGCTAATAGCTCAATAATTCATAACATTGATTTTGATTAATTTTTTTTTTTTAGCAGTGACAGTTTTATAAATATATATGTATACATATATATTTTTTATTTAATTCGCTTTTTTCCAAATTGAATCCAAATGCTGCATGTATATATGTATACATAAATATATATTTACACATATTTTAATTTAACTAACTTTTTTTCCCAAGTTAAATCCAAATGCTGCTAGGCTTACTTTAAACATGACTCATTTTCTCGCGGCGTGGGTAATTGCCAACGCTTTATCTGCATTTGCACTCACAACTGGGAATCGGTACTCATCGTTGCCTTCAAAGAGCCGTTCAAAAGACTCGATTCGTTCAAAATAAGTCACATTTACACTATGTGTGTGGTCATGTGAGTCGCTCGTTGACATTTAAGCTAAAGGTCTTTAAAGTTCGTGACCTTTAGTGTAAATGAGATCAATGTGTGTGCGTCACTAAGCAGGTCATTGAGACAATTCATCTTCACCAAAATCATTCCAGAACTTTCCACGCGATTGTTTGAACCTGCAGTGCGGTCCATGCAGATTCATTTGACACAAAAGTTTGATTCATCTCAAATCAAAAAGTCGGTATGTTGTTTTTGTGTCAGTTTACGCCGCGACATACAAAGTTTTAAAACCAAATGTTGTAATTATTGATATTGAAGGAGTTACGACTGACAGCGGGAGACGAGTCCCACCTTGTCCCAGCTGAGCCACCGCAGCACCGCCTCGTCCAGCTGACAATCCCCGGTGATGGGCAGCCTCAACTCGGCCGTCACAGCGTCGTCGTGCCGCTTAGCGTCGCCCATGCTGCGGTGCGAGAATGACTCCCATTTCTCTGCCACTCTGCTGGCACGCTAATGCTAATGCTAATTTAATATAGCGGCATCAAATGTTTCCTTTCGCAAAGTTGGAACACAAACGACCTCACGCAGTCAAGTCCTCGGACATCAGCACGACTTCCGGGTGTCCGACAAATTAAAGGCAAAATCATTCCATCCATTTCCTACCGCTTGTCCCTTTCTCAGCTGCATTCGTTCAAGTACTTTAATAAGTTTTGAGTAAAAACTATCGGTGTCGCGGTATTTATGTATGGTTGTTACAAAAATGTTGAGTCCTCATAGAAACTACTCTAGTATTTTATTGTGTAGGGTTGGACTTCTCTTCTGAATGATGCAGGACAAATGATATACCGTATCCTGATAAATAAGTCATCACAGAACAAAGGTTTATGCCAGGGGTCCCCAAACTACTTCCGGCCCGCCAGCGTCCAAAATCCGGCCCGCGGGAAGTCCCAAGTTTAATATATATATATATATATATATATATATATATATATATATATATATATATACGGTATATATATTGAGCATTTCTTCTTTGGACTTGTGTTGTTTCCTGTGTGTTTGGTGTTGGGTTCTTGTCCAGCGCCGTTATTTTGTAGTTTTCACTTCCTTTGTCTGCAACTGAGCCCGGGTTCCCACCCCTGTCTCTGATTGGCAACCTGGACACACTTTTCCCTGGTTGGCAACCTGGACACACCTGTCCCAAATTGGCAACCTGGACACACTTTTCTCTGGTTGGCAACCTGGACACACCTGTCCCAGATTGGCAACCTGGACACACTTTTCTCTGGTTGGCAACCTGGACACACCTGTCCCAGATTGGCAACCTGGACACACATTTCCGTGGTTGGCAATGGCAACCTGGACACACCTGTCCCAGATTGGCAACTTGGACACACTTTTCCCTGGTTGGCAACCTGGACACACCTGTCCCCGATTGGCAACCTGGACACACCTATCCCTGATTGACAACATGAACACACCTATCACCGATTGGCAACCTAAATACACCTGTCCCTGATTGGCAACCTGGACACACCTATCCCTGATTGGCAACCTGGACACACCTGTCCCTGATTGGCAACCTCAATACTCCTATCTCTGATTGACAACATGAACACACCTATCACCGATTGGAAACCTAAATACACCTGTCCCTGATTGGCAACCTGGACACACTTATCCATGATTGGCAACCTGGACACACCTGTCCCTGATTGGCAATCTGGACACACTTTTCCCTGGTTGGCAACCTGGACACACTTTTCCCTGGTTGGCAACCTGGACACACCTGTCCCAGATTGGCAACCTGGACACACTTTTCCCTGGTTGGCAACCTGGACACACCTGTCCCAGATTGGCAACCTGGACACACTTTTCCCTGGTTGGCAACCTGGACACACTTTTCCCTGGTTGGCAACCTGGACACACCTGTCCCAGATTGGCAACCTGGACACACATTTCCGTGGTTGGCAATGGCAACCTGGACACACCTGTCCCAGATTGGCAACTTGGACACACTTTTCCGTGGCTGGCAACCTGGACACACTTTTCTCTGGTTGGCAACCTGGACACACCTGTCCCAGATTGGCAACCTGGACACACATTTCCGTGGTTGGCAATGGCAACCTGGACCCACCTGTCCCAGATTGGCAACTTGGACACACCTTTCCCTGGTTGGCAACCTGGACACACCTGTCCCCGATTGGCAACCTGGACACACCTATCCCTGATTGACAACATGAACACACCTATCACCGATTGGCAACCTAAATACACCTGTCCCTGATTGGCAACCTGGACACACCTATCCCTGATTGGCAACCTGGACACACCTGTTCCTGATTGGCAACCTGAATACTCCTATCCCTGATTGGCAACCTGGACACACCTATCCCTGATTGACAACATGAACACACCTATCACCGATTGGCAACCTAAATACACCTGTCCCTGATTGGCAACCTGGACACACCTATCCCTGATTGACAACATGAACACACCTATCACCGATTGGCAACCTAAATACACCTGTCCCTGATTGGCAACCTGGACACACCTATCCCTGATTGGCAACCTGGACACACCTGTCCCTGATTGGCAACCTGGATACTCCTATCCCTGATTGGCAACCTGGACACACATATCCCCGATTGGCAACCTGAATACACCTATCCCCGATTGGCAACCTGGCCACACCTGTCCCTGATTGGCAACCAGAATACACCTATCACATCTGTTTTTTAATATATATATATATATATATATATATATATATATATATATATATATATATATATATATATATATATATATATATATATATATATATATATATATGTATACTGTATATATTGATGGAAGCAGATCAGAATCATATCCATATTTAAGTGTTACTTCTTTCTAAAAACTCTTATAGTCATATTTACATCAGCTAATGTCTCGTGTGGTACAAAGTGCTTGGATTCGAGTGTCCTTGGTTAGATTCAGAGCGCTGTCTTTGTTGAGACTGCCATTACATTCCTAAGATAAGAAGCACAGCTAGACTGGGGAAACAGGAGGTGTGGGGGGGGACAGGAGAAGGAGGAAGTAGACAGGAGTTCCGGGGTTTTGGTAGACCGATCTGGACCGGGCTAGGGAACGCTTGGGTGCTGGATTGGTCTCATTATTGCCAAAGCTTTGACAATAAACAACGAAATACCAACTACTGCTTTTGGTGGTCAATTTAACATCAGCTTATTTGCCATTAAAAGAACTTGGGAGTGGACAGCAGACTTTGACTTCCTTGGGAGGAAGAGCTGTCGACGCAACAATTTGGGGGCTTCGTCCGAGATGGCACGCTGTTGATCGATGACTTCTTGCAATCTTCTGGACAGACTCAATTGGCCAATTCAAGGTGAGCAGAACCTTTCTTTTTAGATAAAATATGCGTTAGGAGTCTGTCCTGTAAGTCAAACACTATATTGAACCCCAGCACGCAGAGTTGTGATTTCGATAGATTGATTGCATTTTTGCCGAGCCTGCCATTGCATTAAAATTGTAAATAAGTGGTCAACTCACGCCATTGTGTCTCGATTACCGTGACGGGCAGTTTCATTGACGAGTGAACTAATAGTTGGGTGTAGCTTACCCTGGGAATTTGGTCGTCCCTTAATGAGTTCGGGTTGCAAGATCCCAGTGACGATAAGAGGGCACTGAAACGTAAGGAAAAGGCTGGAGGCCATTTGTAAAAGGTACAATAAAGACTCCCGGGTTGAAAGATCCCTTTGCGTTGAGGGCACTAGAATTAAGAAAATATAGACACAATGGCCTTGGAGTGTGACAAACAGAAATGTGATGGCGGCGGGGCAAAATGTGATGATTGGCTACCGTTCAATGATCAATTGAATGGACGGTTGTCGACAATGGAACTAGCAGGTAGAGAAAAAAAAAAAAGAGAAAAAAAAGGAGAACGTTCCTTGAAAGGGTTAAGAGGGAGTTTACAATACTCGAAAAGTCGTGAACTCAAACGTCTGGTAAAATAAATAAAAAAAAGTAACTGGAAGTTTTATGGTAAAGTGAAACGCAGAGAGTGTGCTGCTGAGTGTGAGTGTGTGTGAGTGGGAGTGCTTACGCGCGCTCGTGTGTGTGTGTGTGTGTGTGTGTGTGTGTGTGTGTGTGTGTGTGCGCTGGTGAAAATGGAACACTCAGGGAGAGAATTTAAGAGTTTGGCGTATGATAAAAGTAAACGGGGATTACGTGGAAAAACGAAATGCAGCAAAAGAAACAATGATTAATGACAGAATGAACTGATTGGTTTTTTGTCTGCCGCGCATGCGCAAGACAATTCAAACGACCCGCCCAGACTTTGACTGACACCGCCCCCTACTCCAGTGACAAGAGAAGGAGGTATTAACACGCCCCCTCTAAGATTGATCTTGCCTCCGAAAATTAACCCCTTCTACACGTCTGTCCATTTTCCTACGGCAGACATTTTTGACAAATGACATTAACAATAGGGGAAAAGGATGTTTATAACCTTACGTTACGTGAATGGTTTCTAGGACAACAGAAAATAGAAACATTGTGTGAAGTGTAAGGAAGAGTTAGGGAACAGGAGGTTGTTTGTAAAGGAAAACGAAAGTGAAAGAAAGATGAGAAAGTGGCAAATGAAGGTATTCGTAAATGGTATGCTGTTGATTGTGGTTAGCTGCAAGTTTGTTTATTTGTTTGTTTAGTTGTTTGAGTGAAATGGGAAGAAATCAATAGGAATAATTAGATGCAAAATGGAATAAAACTATGAGTGCGATAGAAAATGAATGAATAAATGAAATAAGTTCATTTTGGTCATATAATCAACCATCAACCATCAATCAATCAATCAATCAATGTTTATCTATATAGCCCTAAATCACAAGTGTCTCAAAGGGCTGTACAAGCCACAACGACATCGGCATATCCTATACATTCACTGAACATTAAATTACCTGGAACATCAACGTTAAAAGACAAAGTATTAACCCCTTATTTTGCAAGTCTGACCATTTTCCTCCAACAGAGGGCGGTGCACACCAGACATTTTTGACACATGACAATTATAGGGGCCTACTTTAATATAAGTCTCTTGCCGATGCATACATGGAAGCCATTGTTGACCTTGTTTCCCACCTGTACCTCCGGGAGGGAACCTTTGTCCAAACGCTTTGGACAAAGTTAACCCTGATATACACGGTGCCAAAAACAATATATGGCAGGACATTTTATTCATCCCATGCAAAATAGGGCTAATGACAGAGCAACAAGGAAACGACTACTTAAATTACAGATCGCTGAAGATAAAAGGTTAAAAGAACCAAAAGGTCAAAGATCAGCTAGGGTATATTCAGCAGTGGGTGACCTTGCTTTTGAGTTCCAACAGGTGGAGGAAAGAATCCTCAACAGACGTGCGGTTGGACTCGGGTGGTGGACAACACGATGCTTCAAAGCCGGTCTGGGGTAGACACTGTTTCGGCTGTGACCAGCCTGGTCACTGGAGTAGTGACTGTCCGAACATTTCCGAACAGGAAAGGTTCCGTCGTGCCAACAAACGAACACGAAGGCGTGTAAGAGGACGCCCACATCAGGAGCCGCAGCAGGAAGTACCGACAGGACCCCTGCTGGACATGAGTGTCAACGGACAATTTTATCAGCCACCCATTCGATTCTGAATGCAGAGGTACCAAAAAAACTGTGTGCTTCCTCTTTAAAGGTCGAAGGCTTCGCTGGGGTCACAAGAAGGTTAACTGTCACCAAACCACTTCCGGTTCAGATTGCTGGACCTCCTTTACAGACTGTACCCTGACATTCAAATCGCAAAGAAGGAACATTCCTGGTGTTACCTGACGGCTGAACCACCCAGCTGCGACACCACTACCAAGCATACCACAGCCTGAAACAACAGGAATGGCTCTAACGGTGAAAACCCTGACTGACTGAGATGCTTCCGTGTGTTCTGCCACCCGACTCGCCATATGTTATGATTATTTATATATGTTGGAACTCAAGGTGTGGCTGCTCATGTTGACCTATCTTTGCAACAGCTAGCATGGTATAAGATGGACACAATTGTGTCCCACATTGTTCCCTTGCTCTCTGTCTCGCCTACAAAACCAAAGAACTTAGGTCCAATGATAAGACACGGCGTAGCTGCCAAACATTACACCGACACCCAAATACCACATTTTCAATTGTTTAGGTTTAGCCCATGGTTATGTTAAACACATTACTATGGGCTGCACTTTAGACACCTGTAGGCTACGAGGAGCTAGCAGCTACACAACAGCTGAGCTAAAACGACACATTACACATTTAAGCATATCAAATAATTATAGTTGCTCATTACATACACAAAGTTGCCATGGCAGAAGTCTGATAGAAAGTATTCAGTAACAAACGTGTCCGCATCATTCAACTTTCTACAACATGAGCTTGACTTAATGAATTATTGGGGCTACCAGGTGTGGTAAAATTTCAAAATACTATTGCTAAAGCATTCGCCACAAGGGTAGTATTTTTCTAGTATTGGTGACAATATAAATATAAGCATATTTGTTACTTTCACCATATTGAATAAGTTACATAAAAGCTAGGGTTTAGTTGAGTTTGAGTTAATTGTGATATTGCTAAGGGGTCCCCTACCCTAACACCACCCCCCAGTGGACCATAGAGGCTAAAGAGACAATCATTGACCTCAAACATGACCTGTCCTCCGCTACTTGACTATTAGCTGACCTTTTTCTTAGATGTTTCTGAAAGTGATAGTATGACTAACACAGTCCTTTTTTCAGAAACAGAAGGGGGTGAGTGAGGGTGGATACAGACTCCTTGGAACAAAATCGACAATCATCCGACTCTGACACATTCCATAGTTTTAACGTTTTTCCCGTGGGTAAGAAGTTATAACTAATTTTAATTTGAAAATAACGATTTTACACATCGATAGTAGTTTAATAGATCAAATTTAGAAAATGGAGGAGGTGAGGGTGAACCATGTATAGTCTTTGACTTCACTGATAGGATCAATACGGTACAAGGGAAAAGGTACGTACTGACTTGTGTTGACAATCACAGTGGTTGGCCGGAAGCAACAACAACCTCAAAAGAGGATGCAATATCAGTAATTAAATGACTTGTGAATGACCTAGTACCCCGACATGGTTTCCCCAAAAAGATTAGGTCAGACAACGGCAACCATTAAAAAAATACTCCCTTAGCCTTGGTCGAAAAGGCTTTCGGACTAGAACACAGGTTTGGGGTACCATCCTGAGTCCCAAGGCAAGGTTGAAAGGATGGACCAGAACATAAAAAACTAATTGGCTAAAATCTGTGCACAGACCAAATTTAATTGGATTGACATGTTGCAATTAGCGTTAATGATCATTCGAAGGTCCGTGAATAAAACTGTTTTACCGCCCTTTGAGTTTTTCACCCTATGAGTTGCATACAGGTCAGCCATTCACAGGACCAGCAGCCCCCCATGGAAGAAGGACTCAGCGTAAAACCAAAATGGTATTTTACACAAAAAATTGCAGAATTTGTGTGCCAGTTCTTCTGTACAGATTCCCTTCCGCCCGCTGAGAGGGTCAAGATCAAGGTCATCAAACGCAAGTGGACGGAGCTCAGGTGGACTGGTCCCTTCAAGGTCGTGGAACGGACGTCCCACGCCCTTCGACTGGCTGGTGGAGGGGACACCTGGTACCACCTCTCCCTCCGCACTACAGCTGAAGAACCTGACAGATTACCAGCGGATGTCATTGCTGACATCGCCACAACATCTGCCCCTCAGCCCAGGAGACGAGAGAGATTTTCTACCTACATTACTCTTTTCAACTTCTATATTGTATATCCTTGTGTGAGACCAATCCAGTATGCTAAATGTTTCTTAGTTTTTCTTGCTTGTTTGCAGCATAACTATCTGTGTCGTTACATTAAGTGAAAAGTTTGATGTTTATCCCCGTTTATCCCTTGGGCGTGTTCTACTGTCTTTGTGTCTCAGTTCATCCTTCCTGACGACAGTGACTGACAAGTGTCTAAGAACATACAGCGGACTTTAAATAGACTGGGTCAAAGGGGATAGCAAGACTTATTTTTTGACCTGTGCAGTGTGATTAATTACGGGGGACACAATAGCTATTACCGTGGTAATAACCTCTATATTTGTTACGACTCAACCCTGAACCATTGGTGTCGGATGCAGACAACATACTCTGGTAAGTTGTGCCCATCTTCCCTTTTATGTTGTTTTGGGGCTTGACCTGACTGATACAGACGCTAAAGGAATTATTAAAATTAATGTCCTTGAGAGGGCGTTAACTACCTCTACACCCTCTGTAGCACCTAAAGTACCACCCCACCTCGGTGGTGTTTCAAAGGCTCACATCCGTGCGTGCTAATGACATCACCACCGAAGGCCTGGTAACTTTGACCTTTGACCTTAGGAGCGGGTGCAGACAACCTGTGGCTCAGGTGGATGCCAAAACCTGGGTGACTGTGTTGCTTCTTCCGCTGGACGTCCCTTTTCCCACACTTACCCCGCCCCTTTTAAGTTGACTGACATGTGTACCCTTCTGTTGACAATGCCACCCGACTTCTTCCCTTTGTGGCCCAAAAGCTGAATTACACGCATTTTCAAATTACAGGACCCTCTCCGTCCCCCAACAAATTGGGTGACATCAACCATTACTGGTGCACCACACTGATAGATGGCTCTAGGATAGGCCCTTAGGCACGAGCTGACTTATTCTGGTGTTGTGGGAAGCACAGATTGTACATTAGAATCCCGACGTCAGCCGTTGGGCTTCGTGCTATGGTTAGACTGGTGACCCCACTCACCAAATTAACACCCCTTGGAACTCCTGTTTCAGCGGCCTCTCTAACTCCCCGCCGCCGTTGAGACTAACCAACCTGACTCGTGACGCCGTTGAGGGACTTGCTGAACAACTTGCCCCGACCTCCCTCAGGGCCGTTCAGATCCGCATAGCCCTTGACCGCATCCTAGCCAAGGAAGAAGGAGTGTGTGCAATGTTTGGTGACCAATGCTGTACCTTCATTCCTAACAACACTACCCCCGATGGCTCAGTTCAGAGGGCCTTAAAGGGCCTCCAGGCCCTGTCTAGGGACACATTAGGCAGGTGGACTGACCTAATTAAGTCTGTCTTGGTCTCCATTCTGAGGTTTTTTTGGCCATCATAGCCTCATGCGGTTGCTTTATCGCCCCTTGGGCTAAGTGTCACTAAAGGGGGTCTAGCAAAGTGGTAACTTTAAGACTTTCGAGAATTGTTGGTTTACTTCCCTGACCATGACGACATTGACGTGGACTCCCTCCATCTATCTCCCATGTAAATAAGCTGTTGTTTTATTGCTAGCTTGTATATATATATATATATATATATATATATATATATATATATATATGTGTGTGTGTATATATATATATATATATATATATATATATATATATATATATATATATATATGTATATATATATACAGTATATATAACCCCGCCCCCAGCCAAATTGTTTTAACCTAATGCGGCCCCCCCAGTCAAAAAGTTTGGGGACCCCTGGTTTATGCAAATAGTCAATACATATAAATAGCGGTGTCCCTATACAACTTTTCGATTTCCAATACAATACTAATATTGATTGAAGATAAGCAGGGATCAAACATACTCATATTTAGTTATGTGGTACGTAAGAAAAAGTTTGGATCAAGTGAAATGATTGAAATGGCGAACAATGTCGATAATGTAAAAGAGTTGATAAAGAGAGCACATGATTGTGGATAATGACATTCATCCTGGACTCATCAGTGTCTTGATTCATTCTCCACTAAGTCACAGTGGAAGTGGTCTGCGAAGGCGTCCAGCAGGTGAGGGACGGCGTCGTCCACGCCCACGTCTCTGTGCAGCTGGGCGCTGAGCGAGGTCACGCCCTTGCCCTGCAGGCCGCACGGCACGATGTGGCGGAACCACGACAGCTCCGTGTTGCAGTTGAGGGCCAAGCCGTGCGACGTGACGTAGCGCGAGCAGCGGATGCCTGGAGACACAAGCGGGAAGTGAAGCGCAGGGAATCGAACCGGTGACCACAGATCCCATCCGAACGAGTTAGGCTCAGCTGTGCTAACCAGTGAGCTAAAAGCCAAAGCGTGTTGACTCGTTGCCCAGGCATGGGTGTCCAAACTTTTCCCCTGAGGGCCGCATACTAACAATATTAATTAAGTGGGTTCCATTTTTATTGTATTTAATTTTCCATCCATCCATTTTCTACCGCATGTCTCGTTTTTCATGTTCAAAACCAAAATATATTGATTTAATTTTTTACCTATATGGGATCCGAAATGTTAAAAATAAGACATATATTAATTTTTTTCAAAATGTCAGTCGACGTCTAAATCTCTAGATCAGGGGCCGTACTTATCAAGCTTCTTAGAGTGCCATTTTACACTTAAGTCCTGAAAATTTGCGAAATTTAGTCCTACTCTCAAACTTAAGAATAAAAGCTTTTTATCAACGTTCTTAAGTCTAAAAATCACTCCTACTCTCCACGATATTTAAGAGACCTTCAGAGGTGTCTTAAGTGGTTAGGAGTTGCCAGCAGGGGATGGCACTGAGGCGAGAGACGTGCGCGAACGTTCATCTTTGTTTGATGACGAGCAGCTGATCAAACGGTATCGTTTAGACAGAGCAGGTATTATTTTTGTCACAGATTTAATAATTTTCGATTCCTTGTTGATTTCTGCATGTGGCTGCAGTGGACTAGTATATATAGAGCCACCCACACCAGTTTCAAATTAGTTGCCTAATTAATGAATTGGAAAGAAAATGTTATGAGTGTAGCGTATGTGTGTGGCACACACATACGCTAGGTTACAGCATGTGAGGTGAGTGACGTCAGTGAGTGTGTGGGCTAGAGAAGAGAGGGAGCGGTAGCGTGAGTGCGAGCGGGGACTAGTTTGTTTTGTGTTGGATTGGCTGTGTGCAAGCAATCAATAAAGCAAGATTTGCAACTAATCGCCGGACTCATCATTCACTCTAAAGTCGTCCGCTGTGGAGACCCACTGCCGGGTAAAGTGAAGGGTGTTGCCCCGAGCATACATCCTGGAGAAGTGTCTCCCCTGCCTCTTTGTTACGGTCTGGGAGCAGGAAGCAGGAAAGGTGCAACAAAAAGGAAATATTTATTTTTGATTCGTTGCCAATATTGTTTGTTTGTTTTGTATTATTTTGTAGTTTATTGTCAAAATATACACTCCCATTGTCCACTTAAATATTTCTAAGATATTTCTTTATTCTTAGACAAGGGATTCCCTTCCGTGATTGGTCATTTCTATGGACACAGAAATGACGTCACCTAAAATTCCGTTTACGGCACATAGTAATGTCGTAATTCAGCTCTGAGTGTGACACAAGATTCAGTCCTACACTTCGCTGAAAGTGTGAGTAAGACGCTTGATAACTAACTTTTAAGTGCAGCTTTCAGCGAAGAATTTATTTACTCTTAAGTCAACTCTTAGCAGACTTCTTAGGAGTAATTCTAAGAAGCTTGATAAGTACGGCCCCAGGTCTGTCGATATAATTTATTTAATGTTTTATGCCCTTTTTGTCAAAACCCAGTTTTCTATGGCAAACACACAAAATATGCAATATTTTCCCCAAAAAATATTTCAAAGCTTTACATACTGTAGGCCAGTCATTCATAACATTGATTTTAATTCTTTTTTTTTTTTTTTTAGCAATGACAGTATTTTAAAAAAAAAAAACGTCACACCAAAATACAAGTCTTAAAAATGTTTCATTTTGTCAAAGAAAACTTTGTCTTTTATATGTCAAACACAGAAAATATGCAATTTCAAAATGGAATTTATGATGTGAAGTAATTGGAGCCTTGAATAGGTCAATAATTCATAACATTCATTGTCATTATTAATTTTAGAGCAATGAGTTTTAAAAAACCCACCAAAATAAGTGTTAAAAATAAGTCTTTTTTTTTTACTTTCAACGCTTAAATCTTTAGATCAATTTCAGATCTATCGGTCATTTATAAGACTTTATGATTTTTTTTTTTAAATTTATGTTTCTTAGTTTTATGCTGTTGTAGTAGTTTTTTTGTATCTCTAATACACAACATATGCAATATTTCCCCAAAAACATATTTCAAAATGGAATTTATGATGTGAAGTAATTGGAGCCTTGAATAGGTCAATAATTCATAACAACATTCATTATTATTTTTTGAGCAATGTGTTTAAAAGAAATCTCACCAAAATTAAGTGTTCAAAATATGTAATACTTTCTTTTTTTCTTTTCAACGCTTAAATCTCTAGATCAGGGGTCACCAACGCGGTGCCCGCGGGCACCAGGTAGCCCGTAAGGACCAGGGGCCGTACTTATCAAGCTTCTTAGAATTACTCCTAAGAAGTCTGCTAAGAGTTGACTTAAGAGTAAATAAATTCTTCGCTGAAAGCTGCACTTAAAAGTTAGTTATCAAGCGTCTTACTCACACTTTCAGCGAAGTGTAGGACTGAATCTTAAGTGTCACACTCAGAGCTGAATTACGACATTACTATGTGCCGTAAATGGAATTTTAGGTGACGTCATTTCTGTGCCCATAGAAATGACCAATCACAGAAGGGAATCCATTGTCTAAGAATAAAGAAATATCTTGGAAATATTTAATTGGACAATGGGAGTGTATATTTTGACAATAAACTACAAAATAATACAAAACAAACTAGTCCCCGCCGGCACTCACGCTACCGCTCCCTCTCTTCTCTTCTCTCGCCCACACACTCACTGACGTCACTCACCTCACGGCCACACACATACGCTACTGTCATAACATTTTCTTTCCAATTCATTAATTAGGCAACTAATTTGAAACTGGTGTGGGTGGCTCTATATATACTAACCCACTGCAGCCACATGCAGAAATCAACATGGAATCGAAAAGTATCAAATCTGTGACAAAAATAATACCCGCTCTGTCTAAACGATACCGTTTGATCAGCTGCTCGTCATCAAACAAATCCAGGACATCGTTCCGCTCCCTGAATGTTCGCGCACGTCTCTCGCCTCAGTGCCATCCCCTGCTGGCAACTCCTAACCACTTAAGACACCTCTGAAGGTCTCTTAAATATCGTGGAGAGTAGGAGTGATTCTTAGACTTAAGAACGTTGATAAAAAGCTTTTATTCTTAAGTTTGAGAGTAGGACTAAATTTCGCAAATTCTCAGGACTTAAGTGTAAAATGGCACTCTAAGCTTGATAAGTACGGCTCCAGATGAGTAGCCCGCTGGCCTGTTCTAAAAATAGCTCAAATAGCAGCACTTACCAGTGAGCTGCCTCTATTTTTTTAATTGTATTTATTTACTAGCAAGCTGGTCTCGCTTTGGCCGACATTTTTAATTCTAAGAGAGACAAAACTCAAATAGAATTTGAAAATCCAAGAAAATATTTTAAAGACTTGGTCTTCACTTGTTTAAATAAATTCATTTATTTTTTTTACTTTGGTTCTTATAACTTTCAGAAAGACAATTTTAGAGAAAAAACACAACCTTAAAAATGATTTTAGGATTTTTAAACACATATACCTTTTTACCTTTTAAATTCCTTCCTCTTCTATCCTGACAATTTAAATCAATGTTCAAGTAAATTTATCTTTTTTATTGTAAAGAATAATAAATACATTTTAATTTATTTTTTTATTTTAGCTTCTGTTTTTTTGACGAAGAATATTTGTGAAATATTTCTTCAAACTTATTATGATTAAAATTTAAAAAAAATATTCTGGCAAATCTAGAAAATCTGTAGAATCAAATTTAAATCTTATTTCAAAGTCTTTTGAATTTCTTTTAAAATTTTTGTTCTGGAAAATCTAGAAGAAATAATGATTTGTCTTTGTTAGAAATATAGCTTGGTCCAATTTGTTATATATTCTAACAAAGTGCAGATTGGATTTTAACCTATTTAAAACATTTCATCAAAATTCTCAAATGAATCTTAATCAGGAAAAATTACTAATGATGTTCCATAAATTATTTTTTTAATTTTTTCAAAAAGATTCGAATTAGCTAGTTTTTCACTTCTTTTTTTCGGTCGAATTTTGAATTTTAAAGAGTCGAAATTGAAGATAAACTATGTTTCAAAATTTAGTTGTCATTTTTTTCGTGTTTTCTCCTCTTTTAAACCGTTCAATTAAGTGTAAATATCATTAATTATTAATAATAACATAGAGTTAAAGGTAAATTGAGCATATTGGCTATTTTTGGCAATTTATTTAAGTGTGTATCAAACTGGTAGCCCTTCGCATTAATCAGTACCCAAGAAGTAGCTCTTGGTTTCGAAAAGGTTGGTGACCCCTGCTCTAGATCAACTTCAGATCTATCCGTCGTTTATAAGATGTTATTTTTTTCCCCAAATGTTTTAGTTTTTTGCCCTTATGATCGATGAAAACCTTTTTTATATGGCAAACACAAAATATGCAATCTTTTCCCCAAAAAAATATTTCAAAATGGAATTTTTGATGTGAAGTAATTGGAGCTAATAGCTCAATCATTCATAACAATCATTCATTATTATTTTATGAGCAATGACAGTTTTAATGTAACCATGTTGACATGCTACTGATTAGCATTTAGCGATTTTACATGGCGATTTCAACACCTCCTAATTCGGTAATGAAAACTACAACTTAGACGCACATTAAAATCAAACAGCTGGTGCGTAATAAGTGCAATACTTACAGTACAGCATAAACTTCACGCTACTGCCATCTCACGTCTTAAGACTTGCAATTCATGTCAAACTTGCAAATGAGACTCATGAAACAAGATATCACAACCGGACAGCAGTTGTCATAATCAACTCGTTTAAAAAAATGTTATTATCAAAAACAATACTTAACACATACGAAAGTATCAAAAATTGGTACTGTTGAGTACTGTCGATTCGCAGTAATCAGAAATCGGTGCCCGTCCCTCCCGACCATTGTTTGACTCATTTCACCTCATCAAATCTTTTCTGACATTTTTTTTTACAGTAAAATTCTACGGTTGTTTTACGGTGTCTTACCGTAAAGGTAAAAACAGTAAATGTTTTCTTACGGTAAAAACTGCCAGCTCAGTTGATAGAATTTTTAAAAACTATTTTTCCATTTACAGTAATATGTTGTAAAATTATACTGTAAAATTCTGACGACTGAGCTGCCAATTTTTTTTTTTTTACAGTAAAAATCTATGGTGATTGTTTTACGTTGTATTACTGTAAATGTAAAAACAGTACTTTTTTTTACGGTAAAAACTGGCAGCTCAGTTGAAAGAATTTTTTAAAACAAATTTTCCATTTACAGTAATATGTTGTAAAATTTTACTGTATAATTCTGATGACTGAGCTGCCAATTTATTTTTTTTACAGTAAAAATCTATGGTTATTGTTTTACGATGTATTACTGTAAATGTAAAAAGAGTACTTTTTTTTACGGTAAAAACTGGCAGCTCAGTTGATAGAATTTTTAAAAACAATTTTTCCATTTACAGTAATATGTTGTAAAATTTTACTGTATAATTCTGACGACTGAGCTGCCAATTTTTTTTTTACAGTAAAAATCTATGGTTATTGTTTTACGATGTATTACTGTAAATGTAAAAACAGTACTTTTTTTTACGGTAAAAACTGGCAGCTCAGTTGATAGAATTTTTAAAAACAATTTTTCCATTTACAGTAATATGTTGTAAAATTTTACTGTATAATTCTGATGACTGAGCTGCCAATTTATTTTTTTTTACAGTAAAAATCTATGGTTATTGTTTTACGATATATTATTGTAAATGTAAAAAGAGTACTTTTTTTACGGTAAAAACTGGCAGCTCAGTTCCCAGAATAAAAAAAAACAGATCTTTTTTTTTTCCATTTACAGTAATATGTTGTAAAATGTTACTGTAAAAAATCTGGAGACTGAACTGCCATTTTTCTTTAATCTATGGTTATTGTTTTACAGTGTTACTGTAAGTTTAAAAACAGTAGTTGTTTTTTTTACAGTAAAAACTGACAGCTCAGTTGCCAGAATTTAAAAAAACAGATCAACATTTTTTCCATTTACAGTAATATGTCGTAAAATTTCACTGTAAAAGTCTGGGGACTGAGCTGCCATTTTTTTAACAGCAGAATCTATGGTTATTGTTTTACGGTGAATGTAATAACAGTACTTTTCTTTTACGATAAAAACTGGCAGCTCAATTTTCAGAACTAAAAAAAACCAGATCCAACTGTTTTCCATTTGCACTAATACGTCGTAAAATTTTGCTGTAACATTTTGGCGACTCGGTTGCCATTTCTTTTTACAGTAAAAATCTATGGTTATTGTTTTACGGTGTCTTACTGTAAATGTAAAAACAGTGCATTTTTTCTCACGGTAAAAACTGGTAGCTCAATTGTCAGAATTATAAAAAAAAAACAGATCCAACGGTTTTCCATTTACAGTAATATGTTGTAAAATTTTACTGTAGCCTTTTGACCCTACAAAATAAAAGTATTGATGTCATATAGGAACAACATCTATTGCGAGTGAAAAAGTGAAAAACAGCTTTGTGTTATTAGTCAACATTGCAACTTTTTCCTCGTTACATTTCACCTATTTGCTCTTTTGTTCCACTTTTTATGTTTTATTTTTTAAATACCGTATTTTTCAGACTATAAGTCGCAGTTTTTTTCATAGTTTGGCCGGGGGTGCGACTTATACTCAGGAGCGACTTATGTGTGAAATTATCAACACATTAGCGTAAAATATCAAATAACATTATTGAGCTCATTCACGTAAGAGACTAGACGTATAAGATTTCATGGGATTTAGCGATTAGGAGTGACAGATTGTTTGGTAAACGTATAGCATGTTCTATATGTTATAGTTATTTGAATGACTCTTACCATAATATGTTACGTTAACATACCAGGCACGTTCTCAGTTGGTTATTTATGCCTCATATAACGTACACTTATTCAGCCTGTTGTTCACTATTCTTTATTTATTAGGGTTCGCATGTACCCTGTATAAAGGACTCCAAAGGTACAAAGGAACCTATTGTTATTGTAAGGTTTTATTATTCTTTATTATTATTCCGCAGCTTTGCGCACTACTTTGCCCCCCTTAACATGCTTCAAAACTCACCAAATTGTATACACACATAGAAAAACTGTGACAGCACACTTTAGTAAAAAAAACCAAACCCCAAAAATCAAAATTGCGCTCTAGCGCCCCCTAGGAAAAAAACAAAAACAAATTGCCTGTAACTCCCACTAGGAAGGTCGTAGAGACATGAAACAAAAACCTGTATGTAGGTCTCGCCTAGAATTTCACATTCTCGGGCAAACACCAACAGGAAGTTGGCAATTTCCCCTTCAACACAAAAAATGACTAAAAACACTCATTTTTGCCTCTTTGAGCTGTAATTTGACCCTCTTAAAATACTTCAAAACTCACCAAACTTTTTACACACATCGGGACTGGTGGAAATTGCGATCTAAAAAAAAACCGAACCCCAAAACTCAAAATTGCGCTCTTTTGAATAAAACAGAGAAAAAACTGCTCCTCAGAGGAAAACTCAGACAAAACTGCTTGTAACTTCCGGTAGGAACGTCTTAGAGACATGAAACAAATACTTCTATGTAGGTCTCACCTAGACCTACATTTCATAGATTGACATCCTTCAGCAAAAATCTACAGGAAGTTTGCTATTCCTCCTTTAAAACTAAATTTTTGTTACAACCGGTCACCAAACATCAAACGTTATCTCCTCCGAGCGCGTTTGTCGTTTCGGCTTCAAACTGCTACAGGAGAGAGATTGAACCCTTCTGATTAAAAGTTGGGGACGGCGTTTCGTTTAGTGCTACCGTTTTGATTTTACGTGCCTTCAAAGACCCGCAGCACTAAAGTTGCTCCGCTGCTGTTGTTTTAAGATGGCTGCTTAAAAGCAGAAAGCACCAGCGTGAGCACAGAATGCAGAGAAGGTAGGTACACTACACGAAAGTATCTAACTCCCAGTACGAATATCGTAGAGCAGGGGTCACCAACCTTTTTGAAACCAAGAGCTACTTCTTGGGTACTGATTAATGCGAAGGGCTACCAGTTTGATACACACTTAAATAAATTGCCAGAAATAGCCAATTTGCTCAATTTACCTTTAACTCTATGTTATTATTAATAATTAATGATATTTACACTTAATTGAACGGTTTAAAAGAGGAGAAAACACGAAAAAAATGACAATTAAATTTTGAAACATAGTTTATCTTCAATTTTGACTCTTTAAAATTCAAAATTCAACCGAAAAAAAGAAGAGAAAAACTAGCTAATTCGAATCTTTTTTAAAAAATTAAAAAAAGAATTTATGGAACATCATTAGTAATTTTTCCTGATTAAGATTAATTTTAGAATTTTGATGACATGTTTTAAATAGGTTAAAATCCAATCTACACTTTGTTAGAATATACAACAAATTGGACCAAGCTATATTTCTAACAAAGACAAATCATTATTTCTTCTAGATTTTCCAGAACAAAAATTTTAAAATAAATTCAAAAGACTTTGAAATAAGATTAAAATTTGATTCTACAGATTTTCTAGATTTGCCAGAATAATGTTTTTGAATTTTAATCATAATAAGTTTGAAGAAATATTTCACAAATATTCTAAAGCTAAAATGAAGAATTAAATTAAAATGTATTTATTATTCTTTACAATAATAATAAAAAAAAATTACTTGAACATTGTCAGAATTGTCAGGAAAGAAGTGGAAGGAATTTAAAAGGTAAAAAGGTATATGTGTTTAAAAATCCTAAAATCATTTTTAAGGTTGTATTTTTTTTCTAAAATTGTCTTTCTGAATGTTATAAGAAGCAAAGTAAAACAAATAATGAATGTATTTAAACAAGTGAAGACCAAGTCTTTAAAATATTTTCTTGGATTTTCAAATTCTATTTGAGTTTTGTCTCTCTTAGAATTAAAAATGTCGGGCAAAGCGAGACCAGCTTGCTAGTAAATAAATACAATTTAAAAAATAGAGGCAGCTCACTGGTAAGTGCTGCTATTTGAGCTATTTTTAGAACAGGCCAGCGGGCTACTCATGTTGTCCTTACGGGCTACCTGGTGCTCTATGTAGGTCTCACTCAGGACTACCACTGGACAAAAGTATTGGGACACCTAGGACTAGCACCTGCCAAAATGCGGACCCGACCAACGCTGCTTGCAGCTTTAATTTTAAATTGCCTTTCAAATGTCTATTCATGGTGTTGGCTTTTATCAAATAAATGTCCCCCAAAAAATGCGACTTATACTCCAGTGCGACTTATATATGTTTTTTTCCTTCTTAACTATGCATTTTCGGCAGGAGCGACTTATACTCCGGTGCGACTTATACTCAGAAAAATACGGTAGTATTTTTAGGATGTGCCGCAAATGGCTGCCGAGGCACACTTTGGACACCTCTGTCTCATGGGGAAGTGAGGTTACGTAACGTACTGTCACACGGCTGGCAACATGCAGTCCTACCGATGGCACAAATCTTGTTGTCGCCGACCCAAACGCCGGTGTGAGGAGACCTGGACGCCTCCACGTGGAACCTTCTACACGCCGAGATGACGGTCTCCTCCAGCTGCGACACGTACCAGCGGACACTCTGCACACACGCACCACGGCGCCGTCACTAAGGCAGCACAACAAGGAGTCCGTGGAGCGGCACAAAGCACCTGAGACCTTCTTGAAGGAGCCCAGGTTCAGGATCGGGTAGCAGACCAGCTGTCCCGGACCGTGGAACGTGATGAGGCCTCCTCGGTCGGCGTTGTGGACTTGGGCTCCCAGCAGGCGCAGGCGGTCCAGCGAGGAGGGCGGCTCGGCTTTCTGGCGGATGCCCGTGGTGTAGACGGGCGGGTGCTGGCACAGCAGTAGAGCGTGAGCCGGACCGGCCTGGTGGCGCTTGACGTAGACCCGCTGGACCTGCAGCGCTTCCTGGTAGGAGAGCAGGCCCAGGCGCACCACCTCCACTAGCGGCCTGGCCCCCTGCATCCTGCACTACAGGAAAACACATGCTATTAAACACATTTTATGGAAACATCTTATTATTCTTGATACTAACATGAATATAAGAATGAGCATGATTGAATCAGTTATATGAATACACATACTTAACTAATCCCATGAGGGAAATTAAAGAAGATAAGAGGTAGAAAATGGATGAAATTCGAAACTTCTATTTACTGCTTTATTGTTGATAGAAACACTACTACTATACAGTACACGCACTAAAAACACAAAAAGCAAACAGCCCGTCGTGTACTGTTTTAGTTCGTGTACAATACGTTATCGCGTTGTATAATAATATCGTATTCGAACATTTAATACCTCAAACTTGACACGACTCCTGGCGTGACACCAAATCTGCCACCGGAAATGAAACCACTGGCATGACTGACTGCGCATGCGTACTGTGGTCGCCATCTTGGGCCGGTCACTACGGAACGCAGTCAGTGCCAAAATAGTTTGAAACATTGTGTACGTGGTTATTTTCTTTAAAATAGACAAAATATATTACATACCCAATTCTTACAAAAAAATAAATAAATACAATTTAAAACTATTAATGGAATACACCCTTCAAATTATTTTTTTCAAACTTAAATTTAACATGGAGGTTGATGGCTGTTATGTCTGTGGAGCTGTAGAACAGATCGACTGATTGATTGATTGATTGAAACTTTTATTAGTAGATTTCACAGTGAAGTACATATTCTGTACAATTGACCACTAAATGGTAACACCCGAATAAGTTTTTCAACTTGTTTAAGTCGGGGTCCACTTAAATTAATTCATGATACAGATATATACTATCAAATATATACTAACATCATAATACAGTCATCACACAAGATAATCAATTATTTTGACTCAGGGGCCAAATTTAGAGAAAAAAATGTGTATATCTGATTTTTAGAAACACTATTAAAAAACTTCACAATAATGTCTAATTCAGTGGTTCTTAACCTTGTTGGAGGTACCGAACCCCACCAGTTTCATATGCGCATTCACCGAACCCTTCTTTAGTGAAAAAAAAAAAAAAAAATTCCAAATTCAAGACAAAGTTATATGTTTTTGGTAACACTTTAGTATGGGGAACATATTCTAAGTAACAAAGACTTAATTTAGAGTTTTTAGGACACTAGGGGAACATATTCTAAGTAATAAAGACTTAATTTAGTGTTATTTGGTTAGGGTTAGGGCCAGGGTTAGAGGGTTAGGGTTATAATAAGGCCATGTCGAATAAGGCATTAATAAGTACTTAATGATGACTAGTTAAGAGCCAATATGTTACTAATTTGCATGTTAATAAGCAACTAATTAATGGTGAATATGTTCCCCATACTAAAGTGTTACCATGTTTTTTTACTGGTGCACAAAATGAACCGTGCATGAACATCACCTTGTTCAAACAACAAAACCAACACAGTGCATAAACTCACAACAAATTACACACCTGCAAACCAGTCAGCTGTTGCCGTATCCGTAATACGCCGATAGGGAGATGTTTGTATTTACACGATGAGTCGGGTGTGTTTTGACCTCCGCCGAACCCCTGAGGCCGACTCACCGAACCCCTAGGGTTCGATCGAACCCAGGTTAAGAACCACTGGTCTAATTGAAGGCTAAAAACGTTATGACAGACCACCTTGAAATACGTAATGGAATTTTTACTTTTTTTTACTGAATGAGACACCCAGAATGTACATGAAAATAAAGAATGTGGGATTTACAATATTAACTATGAACAATAAAACACTGAATATTGACAACATATGAACATCACACCTCCTCTCGGTAGACATTCTTTACAATCAAGCGAAACACAACAAAAATGCAACAAACACAGCGAAATATGAACGCGAAGGGAAACCCCCTCCCCCCCACACACACACCTACAATATGATATATCTGATATATCACTAACCTTTAGAACTTTGTTGTAAAAATCTCTTTCCGCGTCTGTCCCTGACACCCGCATTTCAGGCTGGTCGCTCTGGAAACACTCTGTGGAAACGCTCCCCACCCACACTGATTGGTGCCTCGTCTGAGCTGCTGTGACTTAGATTACCCTAATAACTAGTATATGATGCAAAAGCGCAGATTCCAACCATTGAAATACTTTGTATAGTTCAAGACTTCCGGTAATTTCAAAACATCACTGCACATCATAATGGCAGCTACAGTTTCCATCTTAAAGATCCAAAGAAATTATTTGGGAATGTCCGGCGGGCCTGATTGAAAAGCTTAAC
The DNA here is from genome assembly GCF_033978785.1 of Entelurus aequoreus. Lineage (NCBI taxonomy): Eukaryota > Metazoa > Chordata > Actinopteri > Syngnathiformes > Syngnathidae > Entelurus > Entelurus aequoreus. The sequence goes on from NC_084740.1 coordinate 39,207,869, forward strand.
GGGCTTAATGTGGCCCCGGGCCTTATTTTGCCCAGGTCTGCTGTAGAGGATGTCAATCATCTGTTTGTGGAATGTGAGAGTGTACAGGTGTTTTGGGAGGAGATCAGAGATTGGCTGAGAGACAAGGGTGTGGAGATGTCCCCATTCTCTATAGAAGAGATCACATTTGTTATTTTTGTGAACGACTGTAACATAAAAATGTTTGTCAACATTATTATGCTCCAGGCCAAAATTTTATGAAAGTAAGGCCTGCATTTTCTAATTGGCTTAATGGTTTACAATGATCAGTCAAATCTTGGAGAATGATTAAGAGTACAAAAGCCCTTAAATTGACATCCTTGTTAAAAACATTTAAAGTGATTTAGGTAGCCCTTTTTGTCTTTTTTATTTATTTATTTTCAATTTTTTTTAGTATTATTACTCTATCTGTATTTGCTTTTTTTTTTCTATTTTCTTTTTTTTCTTTTTTTTTCTAAATTTGACTTTATTCTCGTATGTTTACATTTTTCTCACAAATCTAAAAAAATTTTTTTTTAAGTATAATTGTCATCGGTTACGTAAAAGAAAAAAAAGAAAAATAATGGAAACATTTTCATACATGTAATTGAAAAAATATTTTGCTTAAATATGACTTTTACAAGTTTTATTTGCAAAATTATGGCTATTTTTCTTTCAGAAAGTGTATTTTATCAAAAACATGCAGCATTAAAAATGTTTTTCTACCACTTTTTGGAAAACATCCACCCATTCATTTTCTACCGATTGTCCCTTTTTTCCCATCAGGGATTTTTTTTTTGAAAGAATTGCTTTTTTTCCATTGAATCTTAAAATATTACTGTGAAAAAGAATGAATTAAAATGTAAAATGATCTCAAACTTTGACTTTGTTTTACCGAAAAATTTAACAAAAAGCAAACAAAAATTGTTCAACTTGACATGCTGAAACAGAAAAGTGACTCAGAGTGAAACAACGATCGAAACAATCCAACAAATATCCTCCTGCTAGCGTCAGACGTTTTGCTTTTGTTTTCTTTCCTTGATGTTGAAAGTGCCTTGACTTTTGTGTGAATTGTAAATGTATGTTTGTTGGTCAATTGTACGAAATATGTACTTCACTGTGCAACCTACTAATAAAAGTCTCAATCAATCAATCAATTCAATAAAAAATAAAAAATAAAATAAAATAAAAAGAGGCTGCACTATGACAACGAGCCAAACAAATCTGTAAAAAAATTTAAAAAATAAAATACCAAAAAATATTTAAAATATGTAAGAGGATGCCCCTGCTGTTTGAGTTAATGACTGTACTATACTGAAAATCTGTATATATTTGCAAATAAATGAGTGATTCGCAAAAGACCCGTATGTAAACGTCGCCGTTCCAATTGACGTCACTTCCGCCGGAGCGCGAATGTCCCAGTCGGTTTGCCGTAGAACATCCACCGCTTAATTTACTTCCGTCGCCAAGTTGGGTGGCCACAATGGCGACGTACGTGGAGATTTTGACGAGCGAGTTTCCTGAGATTGACTCGGAGTTGTTCGACTACATCACAGGTGAGCGGCAGACTGACAGTCGTCGTACGCCGGGCAACTTCGCTCACTGTCCACCGGACAGGGGCTGTCATCCGGGCGGGAGAAGCTCCCCGAAGTAGCCGGGTAGCTTAGCCGGGTTGGGTGCCGACACGCCGGCTAACACGCCTCGTCGGTCGTGAGCATTGAGAAATTGTGCTTTAAAACCAACCAACGGTTAATAAAATCATATTGAGATATTTTAAAGTAATATAATGTTGTTGTTTTTTCCAAGTTTTTAAAAAGTTGATATTAAAACCTAGCTAGGAAGTTAAGACCTAGCCTCCATTTATTCGCATGCCAATCCAATCCACTTTATTTATATAGCATATTTAAACAACAAAAATGTTAAAAACAAGATTCAAATACTATCCTTAGCTCCACCAAAGACTGAATAAAAACAAAATAAATAAATATCAAACCAATATAAAAATAAATATGATTTAAAAACGATTTTAAAGGGTAAAACCAATTAAAACAAATAAATAAAAACAATTAAAAACATGCCATTCGTATGCCAATCCAATCCACTTTATTTATATAGCACATTTAAACAACAAAAATGTTTCCAAAGTGCTGCAAAAAATATTAAAAACAAGATTCAAATACTATCCTTAGCTCCACCAATGACTGATTAAAAACAAAATAAATAAATATAAAACAAATATAGAAATAAAAATGATTTAAAAACGATTTAAAGTGTAAAACCAATTAAAACAATACATACAAAAATAATAATTAAAACACATGCCATTCGTATGCCAATCCAATCCACTTTACTTATATAGCACATTTAAACAACAAAAATGTTTCCAAAGTGCTGCACAAAAATATTAAAAACAAGATTCAAATACTATCCTTAGCTCCACCAATGACTGAATAAAAACAAAACAAATAAATATAAAACCAATATAAAAATAAATATGATTTTAAAACGATTTTAAAGGGTAAAACCAATTAAAACAATACAAAAAGAAAAACACATGCCTTTCGTGTGCCAATCCAATCCACTTTCTTTATATAGCACATTTAAACAACAATTTTTCCAAAGTGCTGCACAAAAATATTAAAAACAAGATTCAAATACTATCCTTAGCTCTACCAATGACTGAATAAAAACAAAACAAATAAATATAAAAATAAATATGATTTAAAAACGATTTTAAAGGGTAAAACCAATTAAAACAATAAATAAAAATTAAAAACACGTGCCATTCGTATGCCAATCCAATCCACTTTATTTATATAGCACATTTAAACAACAACAATGTTTTCAAAGTGCTGCACAAAAATATTAAAAACAAGATTCAAATACTATCCTTAGTGCCACCAATGACTGAATGAAAACAAAACAAATACCGGTAAGTATAAAACCAATATAAAAAAAACATGATTTAAAAACGATTTTAAAGGGTAAAACCAATTAAAACAATAAATTAAAAAATGAAAACACACACATGACATTCGTATGCCAATCCAATCCACTTTATTTATATAGCACATTTAAACAACAACAATTTTTCCAAAGTGCTGCAAAAAAATATTAAAAACAAGATTCAAATACTATCCTTAGCTCCACCAATGACTGAATAAAAACAAAATAAATAAATATAAAACCAATATAAAAATAAATATGATTTAAAAACGATTTTAAAGGGTAAAACCAATTAAAACAATAAATAAAAATTAAAAACACATGACATTCGTATGCCAATCCAATCCACTTTATTTATATAGCACATTTAAACAACAAACATGTTTCCAAAGTGCTGCACAAAAATATTAAAAACAAGATTCAAATACTATTCTTAGCTCCACCAATGACTGAATAAAACAAAACAAATAAATATAAAACCAATATAAAAATAAATATGATTTAAAAATGATTTTAAAGGGTAAAACCAATTAAAACAATACAAAAATAAAAACACATGCCATTCGTATGCCAATCCAATCCACTTTATTTATATAGCACATTTAAACAACAATTTTTCCAAAGTGCTGCACAAAAATATTAAAAACAAGATTCAAATTCTATCCTTAGCTCCACTAATGACTGAATAAAAACAAAATAAATAAATATAAAACCAATATAAAAATAAATATGATTTTAAAACGATTTTTAAAGGGTAAAACTAGAGATGTCCAATAATATCGGCCTGACGATAAATGCTTTAAAAAAAGTAATATCGGAAATTATCGGTTTCGGTTTTTTTATTATCGGTATGGTTTTTTTAAAAATTAAATCAACATAAAAAACACAAGATACACTTACAATTAGTGCACCAACCCAAAAAAACTCCCTCCCCCATGTACACTCATTCAATCAAAAGGGTTGTTTCTTTCTGTTATTAATATTCTGGTTCCTACATTATATATCAATATATATCAATACAGTCTGCAAGGAATACAGTCCGTAAGCACACATGATTGTGCATGCTGCTGGTCCACTAATACTACTAACCTTTAATGGTTAATTTTACTAATTTTCATTAATTACTAGTTTCTATGTAACTGTTTTTATATTGTTTTACTTTCTTTTTTATTCAAGAAAATGTTTTTGATTTATTTATCTTATTTTATTTTATAAATTTAAAAAAAAAGGACCTTATCTTCACCATAACTGGTTGTCCAAATTAGGCATAATAATTTGTTAATTCCACGACTGTACATATCGGTATTGGTTGATATCGGTATCGGTAATTAAGAGTTGGACAATATCGGGATATCGGCAAAAAAGCCATTATCGGACATCCCTAGGTAAAACCAATTAAAACAATAAATACAAATTTTAAAATACAGAGGACCACACAACTCACGTAGTGTTAAAAGCCAGAGAATAAAAGTGGGTCATAAAACGAGACTTAAAACACTCCACTGTGGGTGCAGTTGGAACATGGAGGGGCAGAGTGTTCCAGACCTTAGGGCCGACCACAGAGAAGGCCCTGTCTCCCCTGGTTTGAAATCTCGTCTTGGGCACCACGACCTGGAGCTGGCGCGCGGCAGTGTAAATTTGAATGAGGTCTGAGATATAATGAGGGGCCAGTCCATGCAAAGCTTTAAAACCAAACAGCTACATTTGAACATCAATTCTAAAATCAACAGGGATCCAGTGCAAAGTCTCAAGAATTGGGGTTATATGCTCGCGTTTCCTGGCCCTTGTTAAAAGTCGTGGTGCCGCGTTCTGGACTAACTGCAACCGGGAGAGAGCTTTTTGCCGTAATTATTGTTTGATTACCGCCAATGTAAAGTTTCAGCTCCACGTGCAAACCTGACATTTTTGTGTGCGTTCAGGCGTGTTGGGCAATGGCGGGTCTGACTTCGAGGACGGCGAAGATGTGTTTGACGCCATTGGCGCAGTCCTGCAAGAGATGTCACCTGACAGCAAAAACGAGGACGATATCAGGGACATCTGTCAGCTGATGTTCAACACACTCCAGCTGTGAGGATGGGCTGCGTGGGGGGGGCGTGGCTTGGAGATGACAAATGTTGCAAATGTGTGTGTTTGTTGTCAGGAGCCCCTGTCCCGCCACTCAGCGCCAAGTGTTGCTGGACGCGCCTGTGCAGCTGTCGCAGATGTCGGACACGAGTGAGTGCTTGTGTACCTTGTAGGGGGCGGGGCCTTCGTGTCGCTCACGCGTGCTTCTACTCCTTCACAGCCCCGGCTGCCAAAGAAGTGCAGGGAATCTGGATGATGAAGCGTTCTCAGAACACGGTACGTCCTACTCATGCGTTCTCTGCTGGCTTACGCCGTCACCCCTTTTTCGTGTCCTTCAGATGGTGAACGCCAAGAAGCTGGAGAAGGCGGAGGCCAAGCTGAAAGCCAAACACGAGCGGCGGAACGAGAAGGATTCCCAGAAGACGTCCAGTCCGATGTCGGTCCCCGTCTCTTGCACGTGTCGCTCTCTCTGTCCTGTCTGCGCCTCGTTCACCTGTCTGTCTCACATCCAGTGTCCTGGACGAGGCGTCGGCCAGTCAGGCGAGCAGTAAAAAAGATGCCAAGGTCGACCAGTCGACGAAGAACCGCAGCTACGACATCCGCATCGAGAACTTTGACGTGTCCTTCGGAGAGAGGTGACGTGGCGAGGACCTTTGAGAATAAGTCACTTCTTAATTAGGAGTGGCAGCAAATTGTTTCCATGGCAACATTTCAAATTAGCAACACGGAAGAGTCCTTGCCTCTGCAGGTGTCTGCTGCAGGGGGCGGAGCTCTCTCTCGCGGCGGGCCGGCGGTACGGCCTGATTGGTCGGAATGGGCTGGGCAAAACCACGCTGCTGAAGATGTTGGCCAGCCGCAACCTGCGAGTCCCGCCGCACATCTCCATCCTGCACGTGGAGCAGGAAGTGGCCGGCGACGAGACGGCGGCGCTGCAGAGCGTGCTGGAGAGCGACACGCTGAGGGAGGACCTCCTGAGCGAGGAGCGGCGTCTGAACGCGCGCATCGCCAACGGCACGTAAGTTGCGCCCCCTTGACGGAGCCCGGCGGGAGCAGAGGACAGGGGAACGCTCCTGAGGGTTTGACGTGTTTGTCGTCTCAGGGCTGAGGGGACGGAGAGCGTCCGCCTGTCGGAAATTTACGGCAAACTGGAGGAGATTGAAGCTGACAAAGCCCCGGCCCGGTAAGTGTGTGTGCGCGTGTTTAAAATGATTCAATCAACGGATGCAAAAGACGACCATGTTGACACTTGTCTCATTCATCAGAGCCTCCGTTATCTTGGCTGGACTTGGATTTTCTCCCAAAATGCAGCAGCAGCCCACCAAGTGAGCGCGCACACACACACACACACCACAGGGTTTTTGTGAGCGCAACATCTAAGGCCATGTCCACACGAACACAGATACTTAAAGGCCTACTGAAATGATTTTTTTTTATTTAAACGGGGATAGCAGATCCATTCTATGTGTCATACTTGATCATTTCGCGATATTGCCATATTTTTGCTGAAAGGATTTAGTAGAGAACATTGACGATAAAATTCGCAACTTTTGGTCGCTGATAAAAAAAAGCCTTGCCTGTACTGGAAGTAGCGTGACGTCGCAGGTTGAAGGGCTCCTCACATCTGCACATTGTTTACACCAGCAGCGAGAGCGATTCGGACCGAGAAAGCAACGATTACCCCATTAATTTGAGCGAGGATGAAAGATTTGTGGATGAGGAACGTGAGAGTGAAGGACTAGAGTGCAGTGCAGGACGCATCTTTTTTCGCTCTGACCATAACTTAGGTAAAAGGGCTCATTGGATTCCACACTTTCTCCTTTTTCTATTGTGGATCACGGATTTGTATTTTAAACCACCTCGGATACTATATCCTCTTGAAAATGAGAGTTGAGAACGCGAAATGGACATTCACAGTGACTTTTATCTCCACGACAATACATCGGCGAAGCACTTTAGCTATGGAGCTAACGTGATAGCATCGGGCTCAAATGCAGATAGAAACCAAATAAATAAATCCCTGACTGGAAGGATAGACAGAAGATCAACAATACTATTAAACCATGGACATGTAAATACACAGTTAATAATTCCCAGCTTGGCGAAGCTTAACAATGCTGTTGCTAACGACGCCATTGAAGCTAACTTAGCAACGGGACCTCACAGAGCTATGCTAAAAACATTAGCGCTCCACTACGCCAGCCAGCCCTCATCTGCTCATCAACACCCGTGCTCACCTGCGTTCCAGCGATCGACGGAAGGACGAAGGACTTCACCCGATCATGTGTGCGGTCGGCGGCTAGCGTCGGCTAGCGCGTCTGCTATCCAAGTCAAAGTCCTCCTGGTTGTGTTGCTGCAGCCAGCCGCTAATACACCGATCCCACCTACAACTTTCTTCTTTGCAGTCTTCATTGTTCATTAAACAAATTGCTAAATATTCACCAACACAAATGTCCAGAATACTGTGGAATTTTGAGATGAAAACAGAGCTTTTTTGTATTGGATTCAATGGGGTACCAATACTTCCGTTTCAACGATTGACGTCACACGCATACGTCATCATACATAGACGTTTTAAACCGGAAGTTTAGCGGGAAATTTAAAATTGCACTTTATAAGTTAACCCGTATTGGCATGTGTTGCAATGTTAAGATTTCATCATTGATATATAAACTATCAGACTGCATGGTCGGTAGTAGTGGCTTTCAGTAGGCCTTTAAACACACTATAAGATGACTTAATGTATGTTTGAACATAAACATGCTGCTATCTTCACTCAACATGAATAAAAAAGACACATCAAACTGGGCTTCACCACACTCCAACCGGCGCTAATGACAGTCAGCTCTTTTGGATACTTGCTGCTTTTCTCGCAGGGAGTTTTCCGGAGGATGGAGAATGAGGTTGGCCCTAGCAAGAGCCCTGTTTGGTCGGTGAGTTCCTTCCGTCTTTTCTCCCCCCCGCCCCCACTCAAACCCTGACAGCTGTCAATCAAAGTGCATTTTGACTGACAGCATAGTACCTGCTCCTCCTGTACACCTAAATAATAACTTTTTCTGTGTTTGGTCGTCGCCAGGCCCGACCTGCTGCTGCTTGACGGTGAGTCACTCCGAAACTTACACTCGACGGATAGATCTGAAGTTGATTTAAGTGTTAAAAGTACAAATGATTTATATTGATATATGACTTATTTTTAACATTTAAGAGTAAGGGGCCTTTTGCGCCATCTTGCTGCTTTTCAAAAAATAATAACGTCTCAAAAGCAATGTTGTTACGGATTATTGACCTGCTTAAGGCTCCAATTACTTCACATCAAATATTTGAACATTGCGTACTTGGCAACAATGTAGTACATTTAAGTGTATACACTGCGTACTTGGCAACAAATTAGTACATTTAAGTGTATATACTGCGTACTTGGTAACAATGTAGTACATTTAAGTGTATATACTGCATACTTGGTAACAATGTAGTACATTTAAGTGTATATACTGCGTACTTGGCAACAAATTAGTACATTTAAGTGTATACACTGCGTACTTGGCAACAAATTAGTACATTTAAGTGTATACGCTGCATACTTGGTAATAATGTAGTACATTTAAGTGTATATACTGCATACTTGGTAACAATGTAGTACATTTAAGTGTATATACTGTGTACTTGGTAACAATGTAGTACATTTAAGTGTATATACTGCGTACTTGGTAACAATGTAGTACATAAATGTGTTTTTGTGTACTTTTTAACAATGAAGTACATTTAAGTGTATACACTGTGTACTTTTTAACAATTAAGTACATTTAAGTGTATACACTGTGTACTTGGTAACAATGTAGTACATTTATGTGTATATTTGTGTACTTTTTAACAATGAAGTACATTTAAGTGTATACGCTGCATACTTGGTAATAATGTAGTACATTTAAGTGTATACACTGTGTACTTGGCAACGATGTAGTACATTTAAGTGTATATACTGCGTACTTGGTAACACTGTAGTACATTTAAGTGTGTATATACTGTACTTGGTAACAATGTAGTACATTTAAGTGTATACGCTGCGTACTTGGTAATAATGTAGTACATTTAAGTGTATACACTGCGTACTTGGTAGCAATGTAGTACATGTAGGTGTATATACTGCGTACTTGGCAGCAATGTAGTACATGTAAGTGTATACACTGCATACTTGGTAACAATGTAGTAAATTGTGTATATTTGTGTACTTTGTAACAATGAAGTATATTTAAGTGTATACACAGCATACTTGGCAACAATGTAGTACATTTAAGTGTATATACTGCGTACTTGGTAACAATGTAGTACATTTAAGTGTATACACTGTGTACTGGGTAACAATGTAGTACATATTTGTGTATTTTTGTGTACTTTTTAACAATTAAGTACATTTAAGTGTATATACTGTGTACTGAATAACAATGTAGTACATTTAAGTGTATATACTGTGTACTGAATAACAATGTAGTACATTTAAGTGTATATACTGTGTACTTAGTAACTCCTACTGGTTTTTGTGTTTAGGTTCCCAGACAGCTTTGAGAACATATTTAGTGTTTTTGCCATTAAAAAAGGGAGTTTGGGTTTTTTTTTGACAAAAAATGTAACTTTATGTTCACAGATCTGAAGTTGATCTATAGATAATCAAAACAATTATAAATTACTTGTTTTTAACACTTTTATAAGTGGGGGGCCTTTTGGATCCCCGGAACCTCTAGTCTGATTTTTTTTTTTTTAACTGTCATTGTTCAAAACAAAAAAAAGAATCAAAAGCAATGTTATGTATTTCTTACATATTTAGGGCTCCAATTATATGGAGGTTAGTTTGTGTCTTTATTATGAAGGCTTTTTTTTTTATTTATGTAGCTGAACTTTTGGTGTTTGAATTTTGTCAACGGAATTTTTATTTTTTTTTACATCAAATTATGCTGACAATTTTGCCGAATAAAAATGTGTTTTTCAAAATCCACATTTTAAAAATTCTGTCTTATAAAATTCAGTGCAGAAATAGTCTTTGCTTTAAAACTCACGTCATCGGCTCGTTCTGAGACAGGATTGATCGCTTCGGTCTTAATTTACCGGAAGTTAGTCTTGAGTTTGGAATTTTTCTGCACTGAATTTTTGGTCACAATTTTTTATTCAGTGAAATTGTCAGCATAATTTCATGTCAATAAATTTTTAGTTCACATAATTTAAAACGCAAAAAATGTTGTGGCATAAATTTCAGTGTCCAAATAATATTTTGTAATGAAGACACAAATGAACCTCTGTACATTTACCGTATTTTTCGGACTATAAGTTGCAGTTTTTTTCATAGTTTGGCACTTCAGTCATCAACAATTGCATCATCAGAGAAATGGGCATTGAAACAGTGTCGGTCTGACTTGGTAGGATATGTACAGCGAGCGGAGAACATAGTGAGTTCAGATAGCATAAGAACAAGTATATACATTAGAAATACATTTGATTACCGTATTTTTCGGACTATAAGTCGCAGTTTTTTCTCATAGTTTGGCCGGGGGTGCGACTTATACTCAGGAGCGACTTAAGTATGAAATGATTAACACATTAGCGTAAAATATCAAATAATATTATTTAGCTCATTCACGTAAGAGACTAGACGTATAAGATTTCATGGGATTTAGCGATTAGGAGTGACAGATTGTTTGGTAAACGTATAGCATGTTCTATATGTTATAGTTATTTGAATGACTCTTACCGTAATATGTTACGTTAACATACCAGGCACGTTCTCAGTTGGTTATTTATGCCTCATATAACGTACACTTATTCAGCCTGTTGTTCACTATTCTTTATTTATTTGAAATTGCCTTTCAAATGTCTATTCTTGGTGTTGGCTTTTATCAAATACATTTCTCCAAAAAATGTGACTAATACTCCAGTGCGACTTATATGTTTTTTCCCTTCTTTATTATGCATTTTCGGCCGGTGCGACTTATACTCCGAAAAATTCGGTACTTTCCTTTTAAAAACCGGTTTACCTTCAATGCCGGTAGTGAGAATTCGAGGCAGGTTATTCCAGAGCGATACAGATCTATAAATAAAAGATTTCCGCAAAGCATTATTCCTGGGACGAGGGAGTACAAAATGCCCCTCACTAGTGCTACTGTAAACTATTTGGGCCATGAGAAAAGCAGGAGTTTTACTACCGGTCACTGATTTGAACAATATTAAAGTATTAGCTGACATAGGAGGATTGTCAGATTCTCAAATTATTTTGTGATTTATTTTATTTTATACGCTAGGCTAAGCCACAGCGCCTCAAGTGTTAGCTTTTTTTTGTAAACTGAATTTAATAGGAAAAACATGAACATTTTTTTCAGTCTTTTCAACTTTTTATAAGCCGCAGGGTTCAAAGCGTAGGAAAAAACTAGTGTCCGGAATTTAGAGTATTGTATTGGTTTTGAAAATGAAAAAATATCCAAAATGGCCCCTGCTTGCTTTAATTTTTCAGTGTGTGTGGCCCTCAGTAGACCCCCCTGAGTTAGCCCAAAGAGGTACTTATGTACTTAGGTACTACTAAGGCTTAAGTACTTAAGTGTATGTTTGTTTTCCAGAGCCGACCAACATGTTGGATGTCAGGGCCATTCTGTGGCTGGAGAACTACTTGCAGGTCTGAGCACCCTCTCACTATAACCTTAGCGATCCTCATTGAAAACAATGGGCACTGTTAGCGTCGAGCTAACGCAGAGGAAAAAAAACCTGCCTTCCCTCCGCAGACGTGGCAGTCCACCATCTTGGTCGTCTCCCACGACCGAAACTTCCTGAACGCCGTGGTGACCGACATCATCCACCTGCACTCCCAGAGGCTGGACTGTTACCGTGGCGACTACGAAAACTTTGTGAAAACCAAGGAAGACCGACTGAAAAACCAGCATCGAGAGTACGAGGCCCAGCTGCAGTACAGGCAACACATACAGGTGGAGTACTCCGTAGCGTAGTACTGCAATATACTGTACTGGCACATAGTGACCGTGTGGTGTTTCAGGTGTTTATCGACCGCTTCCGCTACAACGCAAACAGAGCAGCTCAGGTCCAGAGCAAATTGAAACTGCTGGAAAAACTGTAAGTCTGCAAGAGTCCTCAGGAAAAGAACTTCGTAGTCGGAGAGTCGTAACTTCTGTTTGTCGGCAGGCCTGAACTCAAACCCATCGACAAAGAAGTCGAGGTGGCTTTGAGGTAATACAAATCTTCTACTTCCTGTAAGTGTACTTGAGTGTATATACTGTGTACTTTGTAGCAATGTAGTACATTTAAGTGTATACACTGCAGACTTGGGAACAATGTAGTACATACAAGTGTATATACTGCGTACTTGGCAACAATGTAGTACATTTATGTGTATATACGGCGTACTTGGCAACAATTAAGTACATTTAAGTGTATATACGGCGTACTTGGCAACAATGTAGTACACTTAAGTGTATACACCGCATACTTTGCAACAAATTAGTACATTTAAGTGTATATACTGCCTACTTGGCAACAATGTCGTACATTTAAGTGTATATACTGCGTACTTGGTAATAATGTAGTACATTTAAGTGTATACACCGCATACTTTGCAACAAATTAGTACATTTAAGTGTATATACTGCCTAATTGGCAACAATGTCGTACATTTAAGTGTATATACTGCGTACTTGGCAACAAATTAGATAGATAGGTAGATAGTACTTTATTGATTCCTTCAGGAGAGTTCCCTCAGGAAAATTAGTACATTTAAGTGTATATACTGTGTACTTGGCAACAATGTAGTACATTTAAGTGTATACACTGCGTACTTGGTAACAATACAATACATTTAAGTGTGTATATACTGTGTACTTGGTAACAATGTAGTACATTTAAGTGTATACACTGCGTACTTAGCAACCATGTAGTACATTTAAGTGTATAAACTGCGTACTTGGTAACAATGTAGTACATTTATGTGTATATTTGTGTACTTTTTAACAATGAAGTACATTTAAGTGTATACGCTGCGTACTTGGTAATGTAATACATTTAAGTGTATACACTGCGTACTTGGCAATAATTTAGTACATAAATGTGTATTTTTGTGTACTTTTTAACAATGAAGTACATTTAATTGTATATACTGCGTACTTGGTAACAATGTAGTACATTTAAGTGTGTATGTACTGCATACTTGGTAACAATGTAGTACATTTAGGTGTATATACTGCGTACTTGGCAACAATGTAGTACATGTAAGTGTATACACTGCATACATGCTAACAATGTAGTACATTTATGTGTATATTTGTGTACTTTGTAACAATGAAGTATATTTAAGTGTATACATTGCGTACTTGGCAACAATGTAGTACATTTAAATGTATACACTGTGTACTGGGTAACAATGTAGTACATTTTTGTGTACTTTTTAAAAATGAAGTACATTTAAGTGTATACAATGTGTACTGGGTAACAATGTAGTACATTTAAGTGTATATACTGTGTACTTGGCAACAATGTAGTACATTTAAGTGTATATACTGTGTACTGAATAACAATGTAGTACATTTAAGTATATATACTGTGTACTTGTCAACAATGTAGTACATTTAAGTGTATATACTGCGTACTTGGTAACAATGTAGTACATTTAAGTGTATATACTGTGTACTGGGTAACAATGTAGTTCATTTAAGTGTATATACTGTGTACTTGGCAACAATGTAGTACATTTAAGTGTATATACTGTGTACTTGGTAACAATGTAGTACATTTAAGTGTATATACTGTGTACTTGGCAACAATGTAGTACATTTAAGTGTATATACTGTGTACTTGGTAACAATGTAGTACATTTAAGTGTATATACTGTGTACTTGGTAACAATGTAGTACATTTAAGTGTATATACTGTGTACTTGGCAACAATGTAGTACATTTAAGTGTATATACTGTGTACTTGGTAACAATGTAGTACATTTAAGTGTATATACTGTGTACTTAGTAACTCCTACTGGTTTTTGTGTTCAGGTTCCCAGACAACTTTGAGAAGTTGTCCCCTCCCATCCTGCAGCTGGACGAGGTGGAGTTCTACTACACCCCCGACCTGCGCCTCTTCTCCGCGCTCAACCTGTCAGCTGACCTGGAGTCTCGGATCTGCATCGTACGTTGCGTCGCCGACCCGCAGTGCCGCCTCGGCGTGACGTTTAACGGCGTGTTTTCTGGCAGGTGGGACAAAATGGCGCTGGGAAGAGTACCGTCCTCAAGCTGCTGATGGGCGAGCTGACGCCGGTCGACGGAACCCGCCAAGCTCACAGGTAGGAGTCCACATAAAGCCAGTGGCTACCAGAAAGGCACAACTTGTATCACTCACAATAGATGTTGATGCAATATGATATCAATACTTTTATTTTGTAGGGTCAAATGTCAGAAAAGATTTGATCAGGTGAAACGAGTCAAACAATGGTAGGGAGGGACGGGCACCCAAACTGTACTGAATCGATACCGTGACTCAACAGTACCAATTTTCGATACTTTCGTGTGTGTTAAGTATTGTTTTTGTTAATATATTCATTTTTTAAATTATTTTCTAAACAAGCTGATTATGGCAACTGCTGTCCGGTTGTGATATCTTGTTTCATGATCACATTTCTGAGTCTCATTTGCAAGTTTGACATGAAGTCCAAGATGTGAGATGGCAGCAGTGTTGGGTTGGTTACTGAAAACCAGTAAATTGACAAAACTGTTTTAAATAGCTGCAACATAACATACATAAGTAACAAACCGCATAATAACAACATAGCTGTAAACCAAGGAAGGCACACACTACATACACAAAGCCTAACCAGGCGTTTTTTTCTGAAATAAAATCATGTCTGAAGCCCAGAACACTCTACACATTTCCCCAGTTTTAGATTAGAGATAAGGAAAGATTGGCCTGGCCCACTAGCATCCCTCTTTATGTTTGTGAACTGTATAGTCTATACATTTAGAGTGATGTGATAATCAAACACTGTAGAAGTCTAGAATGAAAGAGTATATAAGAGAATTGACAGTGTGTTTACCTTCAGTGCGCAGTGCCTCGTTAAAATCCAGCCGCTGTTGCTTGGGAGGTGAAGTGTGTCTCTCTTTACTAGCTTTGTCGAAGCATGTGGTTTTTGTAGCTGTTTCAGCAGATTTGAATTGCTAGGATAGGATCTTTGATCCAAGACACAACTTACATTCAACTAAAATGTTCTTTTCTTTGTGGTCGACAAAAGAAAAGTAGTGAGAATATCTCCATGTTAAGAAACTCGACTTTGGCTCTGCCATGATGTCTTGTTAGTAAACACAGACACGCCCCCCCACCCCACACACACACACACAGAGCAGCGCGCCTCTTCTTCTACGTCGCCTTTTCTGCAGCGCTCCAATAAAACACACTCAGATCTTCTCAGTTTCTAGCCGATACAACATAAAAACGTAACGTAAAATAATAATAGTATATAATAGTAAGGGTAACTGAGTTACTGAATATAAAAAATAACGCGTTAGATTACTATTTACTTTGTAACGCGTTAGTCCCAACACTGGATGGCAGTAGTGTGAAGTTAATGCTGTTGTTCTGTTTCACCCTAAAAAGTGTTAGTATTGCACGTATTATGCACCAGCTGTTTGATTTTAATGTGAGTTTTAGTTGTAGTTTTCATTAACGAATTAGAAGGTGTTGAAATCGGCATGTAAAATCGCTAATGCTAATCAGTAGCATGTCAACAGCTACTTACTTTAAAACTGTCATCTGTCATTGTTCAAAAAATAATAATGAATGAAAATCGATGTTATGAGTTATTGACCTGTTTAAGGCTCCAGTCGCTTAATGTCAGTAATTTCATTTTGAAATATTTTTTTGGGGGAAATTATTGTATATTTTGTTATTGTTTGCCATATAAAAACAAAGTTTTCCTTGACAAAAATGGCATAAAATAAACAATTAAAAAAATAACTTATAAAGGTTGAAAGTTAAAAAAAAAAAAAATAAATAAATAAAAGTATGACTTATTTTTTAACACTTTTATGAGTGGGGCTCTTTTGGACCCCCATTTTTTTAATACTGTTATACTTATTTGACTATTGTTTCCCCCTTTTTTCCCCCATAGTTTATTATTTTGATTTAAATGTTGTGTATAATTTTTGTGGGTTACATGTTTGGGGGAGGAAAAAAAGAACATTTGACATGTGTTTAATTGTATTTCTGGACTTTAAATGTCACAAACCCAAATTCAAAACAAAACTCTCATGGCTCCAAAAATAATAATAAATCAAAATCAGTGTTTTTAAAAAAGGGCATAAAATATTTATGCCATTTTATTATTATATAAGAATAACTTTATAATGGCAGATAGACCTGGAGTTGATCTAGAGATTTAAGCGTTGAATAGAAATAAAATAAAAATCCATTGACTTTAAAAAATAAAAAAATAAAAAAATTATGACTAAGACCCTTTTGGGTCCTCGGGATTATGGAGAGAAAAACAACTCGCAAGCAGATTTTCCGGAAGTGTTAAACATTTTTTAATAAAAAAATCCACAAATATGTTGGGTCACGAATGCTGCAGTAAAAATAATACATAAAAAGCATCTGGGCAATAAATTGATATCAATATATATCGTGGGTAGGCACGTAATTGTTATCAATAAAAAAAAAAGAAGCTGTTTTTTTCTTCTTTGTCGGAAGTATGGAAGCAAGGTTGGTTGCATGAACGAAGACACGCACGCTCTGCTAACCGAGCAACGCAGGAAGTGATCACCGATCAGTGGGAGTGACACGCTAACAGCCAATCAGGCGACCGTATCAACTGTCAAGTTTGGTTGATTCTTTGCGCGGAGTGAGAAGATAAAGTCAAAATGAAGAAATCGTGGAGAAAAGAGAAGTCACCTGGACAGTACGGCACTTTTTTTAAAGGGACCGTAGTCAGACCAATGTGGTCTGTAAGTGATGCTAATATCACACCGCCTTAGCCGTGCTCACCCTTTAGAGCACAGCTGTAACTTCCTGCCACTAAACCTGAAGAAAGTAGTTTTTTTCAGGTTTCTCTATGTTTACATATTTACACTTTGCACTATTTTCTTACACTTTATGAAGCATTTCTTACATATTTTTGCACCTTCATTTGAATACATTTAGGTGTTTGATGTGATTTGACTATTTTGTTGTTGACGTGTCCTTTCTGCCTTGATAGCTGAGGGATTATAACCAGAGGAAGGTTACGTTTGAAATAAAAATATATTTTTCTTCCACTCCCTATTTTCCGCAGGTCATAAAAATGTCAGTAATTACTAGAGATGCCCGATAATGGCTTTTTTGCCAATATCCGATATATTGTCCAACTCTTAATTACCGATTCCGATATCAACCGATACCGATATATACAGTGGTGGAATTAACACATTATGATGCCTAATTTTGTTGTGATGCCCCGCTGGATGCATTAAACAATGTAACAAGGTTTTCCAAAATAAATCAACTCAAGTTATGGGAAAAAGATGCCAACATGGCACTGCCATATTTATTATTGAAGTCACAAAGTGCATTATTTTTTTTAACATGCCTCAAAACAGCAGCTTGGATTTTGGGACATGCTCTCCCTGAGAGAGCATGAGGAGGTTGAGGTGGGGGGTGTATATTGTAGCGTCCCGGAAGAGTTAGTGCTGCAAGGGGTTCTGGGTATTTGTTCTGTTGTGTTTATGTTGTGTTACGATGCGGATGTTCTCCCGAAATGTGTTTGTCATTCTTGTTTGGTGTGGGTTCACAGTGTGGCGCATATTTGTAACAGTGTCAAAGTTGTTCATACGGCCACCCTCAGTGTGACCTGTATGGCTGTTGACCAAGTATGCCTTGCATTCTCTTGTGTGTGTGAAAAGTTGTAGATATTATGTGACTGGGCCGGCACGCAAAGGCAGTGCCTTTAAGGTTTATTGGCGCTCTGTACTTCTCCCTACGTCCGTGTACACAGCGGCGTTTTAAAAAGTCATACATTTTACTTTTTGAAACCGATACCGATAATTTCCGATATTACATTTTGAGGCATTTATCATCATGCTCATCACATCTCTAATTATAACCAGAGGAAGGTTACGTTTGAAATAAAAATATATTTTTCTTCCACTCCCTATTTCCCGTAGGTCCTAAAAATGTCAATAATTACCGTTATCGCCCGATAAACACCGATATCGTTTTCAGCCGTATCGTCCCGCCCTAGTCTGTCGTGTGGTTTTTCAAAGCGTCTCTGTGCCAGGAACCTGAAGATCGGCTACTTCAGCCAGCACCACGTGGACCAGCTGGACTTGAACGTCTGCTCCATAGAGCTGCTCCTCAACAAGTTCCCCGGTAACCACGGCGACCCTCCCTGCCTCTCAAAACCCCGCCCCCCTCCTGGGACACTCGCTGACCGCTGCGCTTCTGTGGCTTCCCAGGTCGGCCCGAGGAGGAGTACCGACACCAGCTGGGAGGCTACGGCATCACCGGGGAGCTGGCCACCCGGCCCGTGGCCAGCCTGTCGGGAGGACAGAAGAGCCGGGTGGCCTTCGCCCAGATGACCATGGCATGGTAGCGAGAAGCTCCGCCTCCGACGCTCTTCGGGCGCCAGCATCTTCTGACCCGCTTTTGTCTTTCAGTCCCAACTTCTACATCCTGGACGAGCCCACCAACCACCTGGACATGGAGACCATCGAGGCCCTGGCCACGGCCCTCAACAAGTTCCGGGTGCGCCCCAGCGTCACGTGTTGAGCTTCCCGCGCCCGCTCCTGCGCTAGCCGTCACGCCTCTCCTGTCTTTCCAGGGCGGGGTGATCCTGGTGTCCCACGACGAGCGTCTGATCCGCATGGTGTGCAAGGAGCTGTGGGTGTGCGACGGCGGCAAGGTGTGGCGCATGGACGGCGGCTTCGACGAGTACAGGGACGTCCTGCACGAGCAGTTCCGCAAGGAGGGCTACCTGTGAGGCCATGCCCACTCGCAGAAGCCCCGCCTCTTGTCTTGTCAGCGAATCGGCGACCGGAGCGGACTGTGTGACCTCTTGCTTCAGGTCATGACCTCTGCGAGCCGACTGGGTTTTGTCTTCAGGTCGGTGAACTCTGGAGGGGGAGGAGCCTATTTTAACCTTTTCGGTTTTAGGCGTTGACAACAAATAAAGATGACACACACTTCCTGTTTACTTTTATTCAAAGGTCACGTGTGTCGCTTATTGAATACTTCCAAGTACATTGAAGTATATATACTGCGTACTTGGTAGCAATGAAGTACATTTAAGTGTATATACCATGTACTAAGTAACAATGTAGTACATTTAAGTATATGTACTGTGTACTTGGCAACAGTGTAGTACATTTAAGTGTGTATACTGTGTACTTGGTAACAATGTAGTGCATTTAAGTGTATATACTGTGTACTTGGTAACAATGTAGTACATTAAGTTAAATTTACTTGTCAACAATGAAGTAACATTTAAGTGTATATACTGCGTACTGAGTAACAATGAAGTACATTTAAGCGTACATACTGCGTACTTGTTAACAATGTAGTACATTTAAGTGTATATACTGCGTACTTGATAACAATGAAGTACATTTAAGTGTGTATACTGCGTAACTTGGTATCAATGTAGTACATTTAAGTGTATATACTGCGTACTTGCAAACAATGTAGTACATTTAAGTGTATATACTGCGTACTTGGTAACAACGTAGTACATTTAAGTGTATACTGTGTACTTGGCCACAATGTAGTACATTTAAGTGTATACTGCGTACTTAGCCACAATGTAGTACATTTAAGTGTATATACTGTGTACTTGGCAACAATGTAGTATATTTATGTATATACATTGCATACTTGGTAACAATGTAGTACATTTAAGTGTATATACTGTGTACTTGGCAACAATGTAGTATATTTATGTGTATACATTGCATACTTGGTAACAATGTAGTACATTTAAGTGTATATACTGCGTACTTGGCAATGTAGTAAATTTAAATATATACTGCCTACTTGGCCACAATGTAGTACATTTAAGTGTATATACTGTGTACTTGGCAACAATGTAGTACATTTAAGTGTATACACTGCGTACTTGGTAACAATGTAGTACACTGTCAGTACCCAGGGTAGTACATGCAGTACACAATTAGTACCCAGGGTAGTACATGCAGTACACGGTTAGTACCCAGGGTAGTACATGCAGTACACACATCACAAGTCTTTTAGAAGATACAAAAATGTTTTATTGTTTTCCGAAAAAGAAACATTGTCAAGAGCACAAAATCTAAGTGTGGACAAAAAAAAAAGAGTTTCTACTGAGATCCTCCCGTGATGTCATGGATCACATGATCCTGAGATCCTCCCCAGGTAATCTGAGATCCTCCCGTGACGTCATGGATCACATGATCCTGAGATCCTCCCCAGGTAATCTGAGATCCTCCCGTGACGTCATGGATCACGTGATCCTGCAGCACCTTTCTAGTACTGGAAGCTTCTCTTGGTCTGGATGTCGTCCAGAATTTGCTGAAGTTCCTCGTCCTCGAAGCGCCCCTCCAGACTGCAGGAAAAGGGAGGGAGGTGGTCACGTGTCCTTTCCCAGACCAGGAAGGGGGTCAGGACTCACCTGGGGATGAGGGCCTTGGCCTCCTCGGCGGCCTCAGGACACAGGTTGGCCAGACTGGCCAGCTCGAACTTGTGCAGCTTCTTCTGCAGCAGGAGGCTGTGGGCGGGTCCAACACGTCAGCGCCCAGGTTTATTTACCTTTTTTGTTTTTATTTAAAACCCCGTCACCAACCTGCGCACCGCCGTGATGGTCTCTCGGTTCTTGAAGCGGCTGAAGCGGACCGTGTAGTTGAGGGTCTTCATGAAGACCTCGGACAGTTCCTGCTCGTCCTCGGCGCTCTCGTTCTGCTGCTTGCGATGCTCCAGCAACATGCGCACCTCCGAGTTGAGCAGCGTCTCCGAATTCTCAAACTCTGGTGTGACAAGAATACACACAAGTTTGCCATGAAATATACAAAAAGGGTATAAAACAAACAAAAAAACATTAATAAAACTTATAATCGACGAATAAATCTGAAGTGGATCTAGAGATTGAAGCGTTGAAAGTAAAACAAATAAAAGTGTTTGACTTATTTTTAACGTGTTTGTGAGTGGGACCCTTTTGGATCCTCAAGAGTTTTTAGTGTGATTTCTTTTTTAAATTGTCATGCTTAAAAAAAAAAAAGAACTAAAATCAATGTTATAAATTTTTGACCTAAATACTGCATAGTTTGTTTTTTCCCCCATAAAAAAACTGGGTTTTGACAAAACGGGCATAAAACATTAAAAAAAATAGCAAATTCATATTGACAGACCTGCAGTTGATCTAGATAGAAATATATATATATATATATATATATATATATATATACATATTTATATTTATATAAAGACATATTTTTCACATGTT
This sequence comes from Entelurus aequoreus, assembly GCF_033978785.1. Taxonomy (NCBI): domain Eukaryota; kingdom Metazoa; phylum Chordata; class Actinopteri; order Syngnathiformes; family Syngnathidae; genus Entelurus; species Entelurus aequoreus. The sequence goes on from NC_084740.1 coordinate 39,229,341, forward strand.
TATGATTGAGACATCCAGGTCCCCAAGAATGTTGGTGTTTTTGTTTTTAAAAACTGTCATTGTTAAAAAAAAAAGAATCAAAATCAACGTTATTAAAAAAAATGACCGCACATTTACTTCACATCAAGTATTCCGTTTTGAATTTTTTTGGGTGAAAAAATTACTTATTTCTAAAACATTTTCATCATTGAGACCCTGTACCCTGGGGCGGTATAGCTCGGTTGGTAGAGCGGCCGTGCCAGCAACTTGAGGGTTGCAGGTTCGATCCCCGCTTCCGCCATCCTAGTCACTGCCGTCGTGTCCTTGGGCAAGACACCTCACCCACCTGCTCCCAGTGCCACCCACACTGGTTTAAATGTAACTTAGATATTGGGTTTCGCAATGTAAAGCGCTTTGAGTCACTTGAGAAAAAGCGCTATATAAATGTAATTCACTTCACTTCACTTCACTTCGGGGTCCGCAAGAGTTTCAGTGAGATTTTTTTTAAACTGCCATGCTCAAAAAATAATAATGAATTAAAATTAGAGATGTCCGATAATATCGGCCTGCCGATATTATGGGCCGATAAATGCTTTAAAATGTAATATCGGAAATTATCGGCATCGTTTTTTTTTTATTATCGGTTTTTATTTTTATTTTTTATTAAAGCAACATAAAAAAACACAAGATACACTTACAATTAGTGCACCAACCCAAAAAACCTCCCTCCCCCATTTACACTCATTCACACTAAAGGGTTGTTTCTTTCTGTTATTAATATTCTGCTTCCTACATTATATATCAATATATATCAATACAGTCTGCAAGGGATACAGTCCGTAAGCACACATGATTGTGCGTGCTGCTGCTCCACTAATAGTACTAACCTTTAACAGTTAATTTTACTCATTTTCATTCATTACTAGTTTCTATGTAACTGTTTTTATATTGTTTTACTTTGTTTTTTATTCAAGAAAATGTTTTTAATTCATTTATCTTATTTTATTAATTTCTCTAAAAAGGACCTTATCTTCACCATACCTGGTTGTCCAAATTAGGCATAATAATGTGTTAATTCCACGACTGTATATATCGTATCGGTTGATATCGGTATCGTAATTAAAGAGTTGGACAATATCGTAATATCGGATATCGGCAAAAAGCCATTATCGGACATCTCTCTCTCTCTCTATATATATATATATATATATATATATATATATATATATATGTGTGTATATATATATGTATATATATAATATTTATATATATATATAATATTTATATATATAAATATATATATATTAAAAAAATCTATCTATATATATATGTATACTTTTTTTTAATATATATATATTTATATATATATAAATATATTATATTTTATATATATCGTCTCGTCTCGATTACTGTAACGTATTATTTTCGGGCCTCCCTATGTCTAGCATTAAAAGATTACAGTTGGTACAAAATGCGGCTGCAAGGCTTTTGACAAAAACAAGAAAGTTTGATCATATTACGCCTATACTGGCTCACCTGCACTGGCTTCCTGTGCACTTAAGATGCGACTTTAAGGTTTTACTACTTACGTATAAAATACTACATGGTTTAGCTCCAGCCTATCTCGCCGATTGTATTGTACCATATGTCCCGACAAGAAATCTGCGTTCAAAGAAATCTGCGTTCAAAGAACTCCGGCTTATTAGTGATTCCCAGAGCCCAAAAAAAAGTCTGCGGGCTATAGAGCGTTTTCTATTCGGGCTCCAGTACTCTGGAATGCCCTCCCGGTAACAGTTAGAGATGCTACCTCAGTAGAAGCATTTAAGTCCCATCTTAAAACTCATTTGTATAATCTAGCCTTTAAATAGACCCCCCTTTTTTAGACCAGTTGATCTGCCGTTTCTTTTCTTCTCTCCTCTTCTCCCCTGTCCCTTGCGAGGGGGAGTTGCATAGGTCCGGTGGCCATGGATGAAGTGCTGGCTGTCCAGAGTCGGGACCCCGGGTGGACCACTAGCCTGTGCATCGGTTGGGGACATCTCTGCGCTGCTGACCCGTCTCCGCTCGGGATGGTTTCCTGCTGGCCCCGCTGTAGACTAGACTCTCGCTGATGTGTTGGATCCACTGTGGACTGGACTTTCACAATGTTATGTCAGACCCACTCGACATCCATTGCTTTCGGTCTCCCCTAGAGGGGGTGGGTTACCCACATATGCGGTCCTCTCCAAGGTTTCTCATAGTCATTCACCGACGTCCCACTGGGGTGAGTTTTTCCTTGCCCGTATGTGGGCTCTGTACCGAGGATGTCGTTGTGGCTTGTACAGCCCTTTGAGACACTTGTGATTTAGGGCTATACAAATAAACATTGATTGATTGATTGATGATATATTTTTTTAAAAGTATACATATATATAGATAGATAGGAAGAAACATGCACATTTATCCTGTAAAGTTAATAAGCTCAGGTCTAAAATTAATAAAAGTAAAGTTCTAAGAAGAAGAAAAGAAAAAAAAGGAGACCTTTAGGAAAAAGCAGTTGTGAAGCGTCTTCTTCCACATCGCCGACATGAGTCGCGGAGCCCGTGGCCGCCATGGCTGATGGCTGCAGCCGCCGGCCGGAAGACGGGCGCGCTCGGACAGGAAGTAACACAAGCGTCCGGTAGCCACCCGCCGTCGAAGCGTAGAAAATACCCAAAGAACGACACGTTTGGACGCTCGGAGACGAGACAAGTCGACTCGATCCTTCTTTCTAAGCAACTTCCGGTCTTTTCCGGTAGGGCATCACGTGTTGTTTACCGCAGTAGTGCCACCATGCGGCCGGCGAGTAGATTACACCTGCTGACATAACAATGTTTTGTTCTATGGCCACAAATAGATTAACCAAATTGGAAATAAGCGTATAAAAACATTTGTAAATACATCAAACACGACGACATGCTGTGTAAATGTTTATAATAATGTGTATATTGTCACGTATCAATGAACATGTCTTTATTTACAGAAAAAAATGTTAATCACTACTTATGTAAGTCAATATGTCATTCAACCATCTGAGGCATACCTTATTTAATAGTACTTCAGCCCCAAAAGTGTATACAATTACTTTTTTAATTATTCATTTTTATGCTGTTTTTGCTCAAATCTCTAAATATAGCTAAAATCATACATTTATTTTTTACTTTAACTCTTTGAATTTGTTGTTTTGTTTTTACTTTTTTGCTCATATCTCTCAATTAAAAATAGAAATAGCTAACATTATAGATTTCTTTTTAATTTCAACTCTTTGAATTTGTTGTTTTGTTTTTACTGTTTTGGTCATATCTCTCAATTAAAAATAGAAATAGCTAACATCATACATTTATTTTTCATTTTGACTTTTTAAATTTGTTGTTTTGTTTTCACTGTTTTTGGCTCATATCTCAAGTAAAAATAAAAATATCTAACATTATACATTTATTTTTCATTTGAACTCTTTGAATTTGTTGTTTTGTTTTTACTATTTTGCTTATATCTCTCAAATAAAAATAGAAATAGCTAACATTATACATTTATTTTTAATTTTAACTCTTTGAATTTGTTGTTTTGTTTTGACTGTTTTGCTCATATCTCTCAATTAAAAGTAAAAATAGCTAACATTATACATTTATTTTTTCATTTGAACTCTTTGAATTTGTTGTTTTGTTTTTACTGTTTTGCTCATATCTCTCAATCAAAAATAAAAATAGCTAACGTTATACATTTATTTTTTACTTTAACTCTTTGATTTTTTTTTAAACTGTTTTGCTTTTATCTCTCAATTAAAAATAGAAATAGCTAATATTATACATTTATTTTTCATTTTGACTTTTTAAATTTGTTGTTTTGTTTTTGCTGTTTTGCTCATATCTCTCAAGTAAAAATAAAAATATCTGACATTATACATTTATTTTTCATTTGAACTCTTTGAATTTGTTTTTTTTGTTTTTTACTGTTTTGGCTCATATCTCTCAATTTAAAATATAAATAGCTAATATTATACATTTATTTTTAATTTTAACTATTTGAATTTGTTGTTTTGTTTTTACTATTTTTGGCTCATTTCTTTCAAGTGAAAATAAAAATATTTAACATTATACATTTATTTTTCATTTGAACTCTTTGAATTTGTTGTTTGTTTTTACTGTTTTTGCTCATATCTCTAAATTTAAAATACAAATAGCTAACATTCATTTATTTTTAATTTTAACTCTTTGAATTTGTTGTTTTGTTTTTACTGTTTTGTTCATATCTCTCAATAAAAAATAGAAATATCTAACATTATAAATTTATTTTTCATTTGAACTCTTTGAATTTGTTGTTTTGTTTTTACTGTTTTGGCTCATATCTCTCAATTTAAAATAGAAATAGCTAACATTATACATTTATTTTTCATTTTAACTTTTTGAATGCCCATTTGAAGTAATTGCCAGGTTTTTATTTTATTTTTAAAAATAGTTTTCAAATGAGTTACCATCCATACAGTAAATATTAAAGGGCCGGTGTAGGTACAGATCAGCCCTGAATATACACAAGGTAAGTAATAAAACACATTCTGATGCATTGCTTTATTTTTTTCTGCGCTAGATTCAAAACCATGTAGTTTTTTAACTGTAATCATGGTTAAAAAAAAGTCTCCATTAACTACTTTTTTTAGCTGCACAGCCTACGTAATCACGAGTTTTCTCATTTCAGGGTTTTATTTTGAAGAAAAATATTGACAAAGATTACTAAACATGACCTTTACATGACCTGGAACTTTTTTGTCCTGGTGGTACTTAATGGTACTTGTTTCCCAATGATATATGAATGAATTTGTAAAAAAAAAAATAAAAAAAAAAAGTATAAACTCCATATATACAAAAAAACCTTTTGGGGAAAAAAACTTCATGTGGAGTAACACAATTATGTATTATCCCCATTGTAGTTTAAAGTATACCAGGGGGGTCCAAAGTGCGGCCCGGGGGCCATTTGCGGCCCGCAGCTAATGCCACACATTCTGGAAATACTATTGTAAAAAAAAAAAAAGAACATTAAAAAAAGTGGAATGAGGTGAAATCTAACGAGAAAAAGTTGCAATGTTGACACAAAAGCTGCCATGCAGGCTGTTTTTTTTTCTTTTGTCTTTCTTCGGTATAGCTCGGTTGGTAGAGCGGCCGTGCCAGCAACTTGAGGGTTGCAGGTTCGATCCCCGCTTCCGCCATCCTAGTCACTGCCGTTGTGTCCTTGGGCAAGACACTTTACCCACCTGCTCCCAGTGCCACCCACACTGGTTTGAATGTAACTTAGATATTGGGTTTCACTATGTAAAGCGCTTTGAGTCACTTGAGAAAAAGCGCTATATAAATGTAATTCACTTCACTTCACTTCACTTCTTCATTTTTCTTTTTTTGCCATTGCTCAAAAAAAAATGATGACAAAAAATCCATGTTAGAATGAATGATTTTCAGGGCTCCAATTACTTCAGATATTTCATTTTAAAATGTTTTATGTGGTAAATATTGCATATATTGTGTAGATGCCATATAAAAACCAAAGTTTTTTTTTGACAAAAGCGCATAAAACAAACAAAATAATAGTTCCAGCATAAAATCGACAGATATATCTGATTTATCTTTTCACTGTGATTACTCAAAAATATGAAAGAATTCAAATCAATGGTGTCCTGCATTATTGATCTTTTAGGGCTCTAATTACTAAATACTGCATATTTCAGTAAAAAAACTAAGTTGTTTTTGACAGAAAAGCCATAAAACATTTTTTAAAATTTGTATTACTTTATATCAACTTTAAGTTGATATAGAGATTTACTGTAAGCGTTAAATAATTAAAAAATAATAATAATCGGACTTATTTTTAACATTTGAATGACTGAGACCCTTTATGGTCCCCGGGACCCCCTAAAGGTAAAATAAATAAAACATGCATATATTTTGTTATGGTTTGAAAATGAAAAATATAAAAATGGCCCCCACATGCTTTAATTTTTCCATGTGCGGCCCTCAGTGGAAAAAGTTTGGACACCCCTGTCCTAGCCTAAAAGTTATAGCTGTTATGTAAGTGGAACTAAGTTGAGTTGTCACGGGAACCTATTTGAGGGATGCACATGTTTTCAGGAAGTAAACTAGCAAGTAGATTGTACTCGACGGTCTTCGTCTCGTTATTCTGAATAATAATAGGATAGCACAACAAAAGCCAAAACAGAGCAAACAGTTTTTTTGTTTTTTTTTGACGTCCTCCTCTGTCGCTTATATAAAGTTTAAAGAACAAAGTCGCTTCGGGGCGAAATTAAAACCCACGATGACGTCAGAGACAGCGTGACGTCACCGAGTAGGCGTGGTCGTGCTTGGAAATAAAGACTTCAAAGTAACGGTGCTGCTCATCGCCTGACATTTCCGCTTTATTGGATTTTATCTTGACATTCGACGCAGTGGAGATGGGCAACTGTTTGACGGTTGGTCCGAACGAAGCGTTGGTGGTTTCTGGTAGGTGAACGTCACCGTTTTAATCCCATCTTAGAAGCTAGTTTTAGCTGCGAAATGTAAAGAAAGCAGCCTTTTGTATCCTCTCTTTCTATGTCATCCACTCCTACTGGCGAGGCAGAAGTGTTGAAAAATCTTCTTTCACACAATAATTATAATTGCTCATAAATCAATGTTGCTGCAAACAAACAAGAGATGCTATTACAATGGCCGACAGGGGGCAAACGGGCAGACACGTCCAAAAGCTACAATCCCGCGTTGCCAGACGTTCGATAACAATCGCATTTCTACGATAATTTCCCCTTTTGGGCTATCAATACATTAAGAAACTTTTGTCAGGCAATTTGAGCCCTCAGTAAACACACCTCCAAACATCACCCGGCCACTACAACACAACCACGACGTGGAAATACTTCCATCACATCCTGGGTAAGTCCTCTTAAATTGGAAGTGGGTTTCCATGCGTCAGTAGTTCTGCCATAAGTTCATCAACTTGACAGTCGCAGCTACAACCATAAACCGTGTTGTTAGCATTGTTGCCGTTCCACATCGCTCATGCCAAAGTCTCACCAATGTCAGATGTAGGGTTGTACGTTATACCCATACTTGCCAATAGGGATGATGTTTGATAAGAAATTATCGAGTTCGAGCCTATTATCGAATCCTCTTATCGAACCGATTCCTTATCGATTCTCTTATCGAGTCCAGATAGGTTGATGTATATGGAAAAAAACACACAATATTTTGTTTAACAAAAGCTCACTTTTATTATATAAGAAAAAATAAAATCTAATAAATAAATAAATATTGACTGTTACCCCCCCTAAAAAAATAAAAAATAAATAAATAAGTATTGATTGTTGTTACTCAAAGTATATTAAGGGGGATTTTTCAGAAAAACAAATATATACAGTAACACAAAAACAACCTGTCTCTGTGATCACTATAGGTGTATAAATAATAATATAGTGTTAAATAAAATCAGTCCCTTGGGCACAAAACTGACAATAATACAGCTCTCCAAAAAGTGCACTTCTGCTGCTTTTTGACATAACTGTTTGTTATGATGCTTTGACATTTTTGCACTTTATTTCTTTATTGAAAGAAAATTCTATGAAGAGAAAAGTTGTTTGCAAATGTGGTTACAATGCTAAAAAGTGAAAAGTTAAAGCTAAAAAACGAAATATACTTTATTGAGTTAACATTATTTCTTTATAGGGGGAAAGATGTGATGTTATGAGCTAGGGAATATAACAACTACCCAGCATGCAACGGGAGTGACAAGCATGCGCGGTAGCCCCGAAAAGTGTTGTTGCTCGTCACCCGGCAGCTAAGAATGAGGTTATGAGCACGCTGTGAAAGTAAATGTCAAGAACTCAGCCAACACGCCTCGTCTGTATTATTTACAATTAGACAGACAACACATATACAGTGTGATTTTGTTTTGTATACAAGGAAAGAAAAACAAAAGTTAAAAAAGGGAGATATGTTGTATATATATATGTATGTGCTGCATATGTAGACACTTTTTCTTACACTTTTTCTTATACTTTCTGATCTCTCTCTATGTCCACTACTTGCTGTACATATCCTACCAAGTCAGTCCTACACTGTTTCAATATCCATTTCTCTGATGATGCAATTGTTGATGCTGATTGTTGATGTCTGAAGTGTTGATACCAACCAAACCTACCCCCCCTTCCATATCCCACACCCCGGATTGTAAATAATGTAAACAATTCAATGTATATACTCTGATGATTAACTTGTGTGATGACTGTATTATGATTTTAGTATATATTTGATAGTATTTGATAGTATATATCTGTATCATGAATCAATTTAAGTGGACCCCGACTTAAACAAGTTGAAAAACTTATTGGGGTGTTACCATTTAGTGGTCAATTGTACGGAATATGTACTTCACTGTGCAACCTACTAATAAAAGTTTCAATCAATCAATCAATGCGGTTGCTTTAAGAACGTTGCGACAGCTGCCGTAAAGGAGGTGCGTTGCTAGCCTGGTTGCTATGTTTCCGGTTGGTCGTAAAAGTGTTGGTCATGTGTTTGTACCCTGCTCAAATCTCTCAGTAAAGTTACTCATTGGATTATACCTTTTGTTTTGAACTTTATTACACCTTGGAGCGCTTTTTCCGGTGCATTGTTTTCCTGCTTTCCATATCTGCGCCTAATGACTGAGCTACGTGACGTCATTTCTTGTGATGTCACACGGAGCATTTCTGGTCGGGACGGGATTCCAGGGATTCGAATAAAGAACCAACTATTTTTCTTTACTACAGTGGTCTCGATAACGGGTACCGGTTCTCAAAAAGGGATTCGAGGCCGAGGACTCGGTTCTTTTCTTGTCGAACAACCGGGAAAACCGGTTTCGAGTATCATCCCTACTTGCCAACCCTCCCCATTTTCCCGGGAGATTCCCGAATTTCAGTGCCCCTCCCGAAAATCTCCCGGGGCAACTATTCTCCCGAATTTCTCCCGATTTCCACCCGGACAACAATATTGGAGGCGTGCCTTAAAGGCACTGCCTTTAGCGTCCTCTCTCACCTGAAAAGGAGACTATTATATATGTCTCCGTTATCCATAGGTTTATCTATAACCCATAAAGTAGGCAGGCACGGAGCTATTTCTCAGTGTGTGTTTATTCCAGCCGGCACGTTAATACACTGACACACAACATCCGGATTCCCATCATGCATTGCTTCAAAACTACGGCAACTAGTAATGTCCAAAAACATAACAGAGACGAAGCAGAAGAACGAAGAAGAGACATGGCGCCGACGAGTAAGAAGAAGAAGTACGCTTGCAAGTTCCAAAATGATTGGTAAAAATAATTTCAGTTCATCCAGGACAGCTGGAAGGGGAAGGAGTATACTGCTTGCACATTTTGTAGATCAGGGGCCGTACTTATCAAGCTTCTTAGAGTGCCATTTTACACTTAAGTCCTGAGAATTTGCGAAATTTAGTCCTACTCTCAAACTTAAGAATAAAAGCGTTTTATCAACGTTCTTAAGTCTAAGAATCACTCCTACTTTCCACGATATTTAAGACACCTTCAGAGGTGTCTTAAGTGGTTAGGAGTTGCCAGCAGGGGATGGCACTGAGGCGAGAGAGACGTGCGCGAACATTCAGGGAGCGGAACGATGTTCTGGATTTGTTTGATGACGAGCAGCTGATCAAACGGTATAGTTTAGACAGAGCGGGTATTATTTTTGTCACAGATTTAATACTTTTCGATTCCATGTTGATTTCTGCATGTGGCTGCAGCGGGCTAGTATATATAGAGCCACCCACACCAGTTTCAAATGAGTTGCCTAATTAATGAATTGGAATGAAAATGTTATGACAGTAGCGTATGTGTGTGGCCGTGAGGTGAGTGACGTCAGTGAGTGTGTGGGCGACAGAAGAGAGGGAGCGGTAGCGTGAGTGCCGGCGGGGACTAGTTTGTTTTGTATTATTTTGTAGTTTATTGTCAAAATAGACACTCCCATTGTCCACTTAAGTATTTCTAAGATATTTCTTTATTCTTAGACAAGGGATTCCCTTCCGTGATTGGTCATTTCTATGGACACAGAAATGACGTCACCTAAAATTCCGTTTACGGCACATAGTAATGTCGTAATTCAGCTCTGAGTGTGACACTTAAGATTCAGTCCTACACTTCGCTGAAAGTGTGAGTAAGACGCTTGATAACTAACTTTTAAGTGCAGCTTTTAGCAAAGAATTTCTTTACTCATAAGTCAACTCTTAGCAGACTTCTTAGGAGTAATTCTAAGAAGCTTGATAAATACGGCCCCAGACTTCTCCATTGCACACGGTGGCCGAACGGATATACTCATTCATGAACGGATTATTTATATATTTATATATATATATATATATATATATATATATATATATATATATATATATATATATATATATATATATATATATATATATATATATATATATACATATACACTACCGTTCAAAAGTTTGGGGTCACATTAAAATGTCCTTATTTTTCAATGAAGATAACTTTAAACTAGTCTTAACTTTAAAGAAATACACTCTATACATTGCTAATGTGGTAAATGACTATTCTAGCTGCAAATGTCTGTTTTTTGGTGCAATATCTACATAGGTGTATAGAGGCCCATTTCCAGCAACTATCACTCCAGTGTTCTAATGGTACAATGTTTTTGCTCATTGGCTCAGAAGGCTAATTGATGATTAGAAAACCCTTGTGCAATCATGTTCACACATCTGAAAACAGTTTAGCTCGTTACAGAAGCTACAAAACTGACCTTCCTTTGAGCAGATTGAGTTTCTGGAGCATCACATTTGTGGGGTCAATTAAACGCTCAAAATGGCCAGAAAAAGAGAACTTTCATCTGAAATGCGACAGTCTATTCTTGTTCTTAGAAATGAAGGCTATTCCACAAAATTATTTGGGTGACCCCAAACTTTTGAACGGTAGTGTACATATATATAACAAATACTTGAAAATATAATATAATATTCTAAAATATATGTAAAATTAAAACATAAATAATAATGAATAAATGACTGAAAACATGACATTGAAAGAATAAAAGTAGTAATAATAGCAATAAAGACATTAGAAAATAAGAGAATAAAAAAACTAAGAAGAGTTTAACATGATCAGTAAAAAGTCTGATTAAAAATGTGTCTTTAACCTTTTTTTTATTTATTTTTTTTAAATATCAACAGTTTTTGCAGTCCTGAGGCTCTCTAGCAGGCTGTTATAGATCCCCAAAATGTCACAATAGTGAAGACAAATTCTGCACTGTAGACTTAGACTTAGACTTCCTTTTTATTGTCATTGAAATTTGAACTTGACAGCGCAGATAAGAACGAAATTTCGTTGCATTAGCTCGTTGTAGTGCAGGATAAAAGAGCAATAAGGTGCAGATATAAATAAATACATTACTGTACAGATAAATATATTGCACTTTTGCATATGCATCCACGTTTATGGATGTATGTTATATTGTCTTTATATTCCAGCCAGTTAATCCGTTTTTGGGGGGAATTGAGGGGATAATTATGATGCGTTCAAGAGTCTTACGGCCTGAGGGAAGAAGCTGTTACAGAACCTGAAAGTTCTGCTACGGAGGCAGCAAAACCTCTTTCCAGCAGTGAAAACAGTCCTTGCTGGGGGTGGGAGGAGTCTCTGCAGATTTTCTGAGCCCTGGTCAGGCAGCGGCTTTTTTGCGATCTCCTGGATAGGAGGAAGAGGAGTCCTGATGATCTTTTCCGCCGTCCTCACCACTCTCTGCAGAGACTTCCAGTCTGAGGCACTGCAGGCTCCAGTCCAGACAAAACAAATAAGGCCTAATTTAACACTCAATCTAGGCCAGAAATATGTAGAATATGCTTAATTTAAAAAAAAAAAATCTACGGTGTGGTGAAGCCGTGGAAACAATGGCGGCGTGGGAAAAAGCATGTAAGGGACACGGGATGTTTCCCATACATTCATTTATTCATGGCGGCCTGCCACAAATAAGTATGGCGTTCCTTTAACTTGACTCACTATAACGGGACTGTCTGTGTAGCTTGTCTTTCCACTCCCATACAGCAGATGGCGTCGCACCAGACAGAGACATTGTAGTCCTGTGGGAAACACAACTGTGACAGTTTTGCTTGTTTTTTTTTTCTCCCTCAGGCGGCTGTTCTGGCTCCGATGTGAAGTCCTACGTGGTGGGGGGGTGGTCCTGGGCTTGGTGGCTCCTGTCGGACGCCCAAAGGTGACCCCCCTAATTAAGTTTGTCCTCCCAGGTGACAAAACAAGACTTTGACAGAGGTCGCCTTTGTGCTGTGCAGGATCACTCTGGAGATCATGACCCTGCAGCCTCGCTGCGAGGACGTGGAGACGGCAGAGGGCGTGGCCATCACCGTCACGGGCGTGGCTCAGGTAAAGACATCTGAAATGTCATTTTCAACCGATCAAAGACCAAAATGTTGACCTCGTTTGGGACGCAAATGCCTTTTTTTAAAAAGGGTAATCGAAATTTTCTGCGACTTATTCCTCCTTTTAAGATGAATGGGGTTTTCTTCAAAGGATAAAGGCCCCACCCAAAGGAAACATTTACTTACACGTTGTTGGTTGGTTACACTCAGCCCCACCCAAAGGAAACATTTACTTACACGTTGTTGGTTGGTTACACTCAGCCCCACCCAAAGGGAAAATTTGGTGACGCTTGTGTGATTGGCCAACTCTTCACCAATGAAAATCGGCTAATTATAATGCTTTTAAAACGGGCAACTTAGGCTGCTTTAAGGTCATCCCACAGCTAATGGAGGTCTTTCAGACATTGGCAGGGCAGCTCATTAAGGTGGCCATCTTGGGTAGGGCCACATTTCCATTAAAGGCATTGTAGGTAGATTATACAAGATATATGCAAGATGGCGTTGACTTTTTTCTGTTTACACACACATACTAACTTTTTTTTTATTCAAGCAAATTTTGCAGCCGTACACATCAGCATGCTAGCATGCAAACTTTTCCCCCCTAATTTTGTCACATTACACCAAAAAAGTTAGCATATGTCAAGTACCAAGTTATATGACTGAGGTGTACGGCGGCAAAATTGTCCAAAAAAAAAGTTAGCATGCCAATTTTATCATGCTAACATTAGCATTCTAACAGTTAGCTTATGTCAAGTACAAAGTTAAATAACTCTGGGTTAAACTGTTGCCAAATGTGACTTTTTTTTAGCAAATTTTGTAATTGTTTACCCCAGAGTCATTTAACGTGGTACTTGACATATGCTAACTCTTAAAATGCTAATGTTAGCATAATAACAATAGCATGCACATTTTTTTTAACCAATTCTGCCGCTGGAAACCTGGCTAACTTTATCTAGCCAATTTTTGTCAGTTATATAACTTAGTACGTGACACATGCTAATGTTAATATGCTAACTTGTGTAGCAAATGTTGCAATTGTTTACCCCATATTCATATAACTGAGTACTTGACATATGCCAGCATACTAAAAATAGCATGCTAACTGTGATCGTGCTGAAAATGGTAATTTCCCCTCGGGGATTAATAAAGTATTTCTGATTCTGATGTTTCCATCACAGTTAGCATGTTAATGTTAGCATGCTGGCATATGTCAAGTACTCAGTTATATGACTCTGGGGTAAACAATTACCACATTTGCTAAACAATTTAGCATGTTAACGTTATATATTGTAGGGTCCCGGAAGAGTTAGTGCTGTAAGGGGTTCTGGGTATTTGTTCTGTTGTGTTTATGTTGTGTTACGGTGCGGATGTTCTCCCGAAATGTGTTTGTCATTCTTGTTTGGTGTGGGTTCAAATCGTGGCACATATTTGTAACAGTGTTAAAGTTGTTTATACGGTCACCCTCAGTGTGACCTGTATGGCTGTTGACCAAGTATGCTTGCATTCACTTAAGTGTGTGAAGTCGTAAATATTATGTGATTGGGCCGGCACGCAAAGGCAGTGCCTTTAAGGTTTATTGGCGCTCTGTACTTCTCCCTACGTCCGTGTACACAGCGGCGTTTTAAAAAGTCATACATTTTACTTTTGGAAACCGATACTGATCATTTCCGAAATCACATTTTAAAGCATTTATCGGCCGATGATATCGGCAGTCCGATTTTATCGGACATCTCTAGTTAAGATGCCTTTTGAAGAAACGAAAATGTGACGTGACACATTCCGCTTGTGTTTCCTGACCATGGGCGTGCACCAGGTGAAGGTGATGACTGAGCAGGACCTGCTGGCGCTGGCGTGCGAGCAGTTCCTCGGCAAGTCGGTGATGGAGATCAAAGCTGTGATCCTGCAGACCTTAGAAGGACACCTGCGCTCCATTCTAGGTCCTGACGCTGGTCGTGATTAATAAAAAGCATTTCAAGTCATGTCATTGACGTTTGTGTGCGCTCCGGTCCTGCAGGAACACTGACGGTGGAGCAGATCTACCAGGACCGAGACCAGTTTGCTAAACTGGTGCGTGAGGTGGCGGCGCCCGACGTGGGTCGGATGGGCATCGAGATTCTCAGCTTCACCATCAAGGTAGGAAAGCGTGCATCATTGTGAGCCAAGAGGCGCTCACCGCGTTGGACTTGCAGGACGTTTACGACAAACTGGACTACCTGAGCTCTCTGGGAAAGACTCAGACTGCCGCCGTCCAGAGAGACGCGGACATCGGCGTAGCGGAGGCGGAGCGGGATGCCGGTATACGGGTAATGAGGCTGTGGCGTGCACAAAGGGAGGGTTTATGGTCGGTGCCAATCAGGCGTCTCAATGCCGTGTTCCGCCTCTCAGGAAGCCGAATGCAAGAAGGAGATGTTGGACGTCAAATTCAAGGCCGACACCAAAATGGCCGACTCCAAGCGAGAACTGGAACTGCAGAAGGCGTCCTTCAACCAGGAAGTGAACACCAAGGTAGCCGCCACGTGTGTCCTCAGATTTGTTTAGAGCAGGCCTGGGCAATTATTTTGACTCGGGGGCCACATTTAGAGAAAAAAATGTGTCTGGGGGCCGGTATATCTATTTTTAGGAACGCTAATACAAAACCTCACAATAATGTCTGATTGAATGCTAAAAACGTTATGACAGACCGCCTTAAAAAACATAATGGAATTGTACATTTTTCTATGAAGGATAAAACACTGAATATTGACAAAATATGAAATGTGGAAATACTGTCAAAGCACTTTGAGTACCTTGAAGGTAGAAAAGCGCTATACAAGTATAACCCATTTATCATTTATCATTTATTTATTTAATAAATTAAAAAAATACAATTAAAAAAATTACATTAAAAAAAATTTACAAAAACGATACCGATTTTTTAAAAAAAACGATACCGATAATTTTCCGATATTACATTTTAAAGCATTTATCGGCCGATAATATCGGAAATCTCTAGTTACTATGGTCATCTAATTAGTTACTATGGTCATCTAATTAGTTACACACCCCCTTTTGATCGACACATTTTACAATCAAGTGAAACGCAACAAAAATGCAACAAACAGTGAAATATGAACGCAAAGGGTACAAAATAAACCCACCTACAATCTGATACATCTGATACATCACTAAGCTTTAGAACTTTGTTGTGAAAATCTCCTTCTGCGTCTGTGGAAACGCTTCCCGCCCACACTGCTTGGTGCCTCGTCTGAGCTGCCGTGACGTCGATTACCATAGTAACTAATTAGATGACCATAGTAACTAATTAGATGACCATAGTAACTAGAGATTTCCGATATTATCGGCCGATAAATGCTTTAAAATGTAATATCGGAAATTATCGGTATCGTTTTTGTTTTTTGTTTTTAATGTAATTTTTTTTATTGTATTTTTTTTCTAAATTAAATAAATAAATGATAAATGGGTTGTACTTGTATAGCGCTTTTCTACCTTCAAGGTACTCAAAGCGCTTTGACAGTATTTCCACATTCACCCATTCACACACACATTCACACACTGATGGCGGGAGCTGCCATGCAAGGCGCTAACCAGCAGCCATCAGGAGCAAGGGTGAAGTGTCTTGCCCAAGGACACAACGGACGTGACTAGGATGGTAGAAGGTGGGGATTGAACCCCAGTAACCAGCAACCCTCCGATTGCTGGCACGGCCACTCTACCAACTTCGCCACGCCGTCCCAAATCAACATAAAAAACACAAGATACACTTACAATTAGTGCACCAACCCAAAAAACCTCCCTCCCCCATTTACACTCATTCACACAAAAGGGTTGTTTCTTTCTGTTATTAATATTCTGGTTCCTACATTATATATCAATATATATCAATACAGTCTACAAGGGATACAGTCCGTAAGCACACATGATTGTGCGTGCTGCTGGTCCACTAATAGTACTAACCTTTAACAGTTAATTTTACTCATTTTCATTCATTACTAGTTTCTATGTTACTGTTTTTATATTGTTTTACTTTCTTTTTTATTCAAGAAAATGTTTTTAATTTATTTATCTTATTTTATTTTATGAATTTTTTTAAAAAGGACCTTATCTTCACCATCCCTGGTTGTCCAAATTAGGCATAATAATGTGTTAATTCCACAACTGTATATATCGGTATCGGTTGATATCGGTATCGGTAATTAAGAGTTGGATAATATCGGAATATCGGATATCGGCAAAAAAAGCCATTATTGGACATCCCTAATAGTAACTAATTAATTACTATAGTAACTAGTATATCATCCATAAGCGCAGATTCCAACCATTGAAATACTTTGTATAGTTGAAGACTTCCGGTCATTAGAAAATCATAATGGCAGCTACACTTTCCATCTTAAACATCTAAAAAAATTATTTGGGAATGTCCGGCGGGCCAGATTGGAAAGCTTAACGGGCCGCATGTGGCCCCCAGGGCCTTAATTTGCCCAGGTCTGGTTTAGAGCAAAAGACAAAGTGTGAGCGTGTGTTTCCAGAAAGCCGAGGCGCAGCTGGCCTACGAGCTGCAGGCGGCCAAGGAGCAGCAGAAGATCCGCCTGGAGCAGATCCAGATTGAGGTTGTGCAGAGGAAGAAGCAGATCACCATCGAGGAGAAGGAGATCCAGCGCACTGACAGGGAGCTCATTGCCACCATCAAGCGGCCCGCCGAGGCCGAGGCCTTCAAGATGCAGCAGCTGGCCGAAGGACACAAGTGAGCGAAGAAGACGCCGCTTTTCGCCGCCTCCTTTTAACACTTTGGCCTTTTTTCCAGGAAGAAGCGGGTGCTCATCGCCCAGGCCGAGGCGGAAAAGATCAGGAGGATCGGCGAGGCCGAGGCGACCTCCATCGAAGCTGTGGGCAAGGCCGAGGCCGAGAAGATGAGACTCAAAGCTGAGGCCTACCAACAGTACGGCGAGGCCGCCAAGACTGCGCTGGTCCTCGAAGCCCTGCCTGAGGTAACGCCCCCTTCTCTGACCACGCCCCCAAAACATCACACCCGTGAGTGCGCAAGAGTGTCGTTTACTGCGTTAATGGAAACACAACCTTGATGGGGGGGCGCAGGTTGAAGACAAGAAGTGGGTCACAGATATTACGATGTAGACAGGAAGTTGGTCACAAGTGTTGCGATGAAGACAGGAGGTTGGTCACTGGTGTTACGATAAAGACAGGAAGTTGGTCACCGGTGTTACGATAAAGACAGGAAGTGCGTCACGGGTGTTACGATGTAGACAGGAAGTTGGTCACAGGTGTTACGATGAAGACAGGTTGGTCACTGGTGTTACGATAAAGACAGGAAGTTGGTCACCGGTGTTACGATAAAGACAGGAAGTGCGTCACAGGTGTTACGATGAAGACATGAAGTGGGTCACAGGTGTTAAGATAAAGACAGGAAGTGGGTCACAGGTGTTACAATGAACACAGGAAGTGCATAACTGGTGTTACGATGAAGAGAGGAAGTTGGTCACGGGTGTTATTATGAAGACAGGAAGTGGGTCACTGGTGTTACTATGTACACAGGAAATGCATAACTGGTGTTACGATGAAGAGAGGAAGTTGGTCACGGGTGTTATTATGAAGACAGGAAGTGGGTCACAGGTGTTACAATCAATATAGAAAGTTTGTCACAGGTGTTACGATGAAGACAGGAAGTTGGTCACGAGTGTTATGATAAGGACAGGAAGTGAGTCCCAGGTATTACGATGAAGACAGGAAGTGGGTCATGGGGGTTATTATGAGGACAGGAAGTAGGTCACAGGTGTTATGATGAAAGCAGGAAGTGGGTCACAGGTGTTAGAACAAAGACAGGAAGTGGGTCACAGGTGTTACGATGAAGACAGGAAGTAGTTCACAAGTCTTACAACGCAGTCAAGAACTGGGTAACAGGTGTTATGATGAAGACAGGAAATTGGTCATGGGTGTTACGATAAAGACAGGAAGTGGGTAACAGGTGTTATTATGAAGACAGAAAGTTGGTCATGGGTGTTATGATGAAAACCGGAAGTAGGTCATGGGTGTTAAGGATGAAGACAGGAAGTAGATCATGGGTATTACGATGAAGACAGAAGGGGGTAACAGTTGTTATGATGAAGACAGGAAGTAGGTCACGGGTGTTACGATGAAAACAGAAGTGGATAACAGGTGTTACGAAGAAGACAGGAACTAGGTCATGGGTGTTACGATGAAGACAGGAAGTCGGTCAAGGGTGTTATGATGAAGACAGGAAGTGGGTAACAAGTGTTATGATGAAGACAGGAAGTTGGTCAAAGGTGTTGCGATGAAGACAGGAAGTTGGTCACGGGTGTTACAATGAAGACGGGAAGTTGGTCACGGGTGTTCTGATGAAGAGATGAAGTGAGTAACAGGTGTTACAATGAAGACAGGAAGTTGGTCACGGGTGTTATGATGAAGACAGGAAGTGAGTAACAGGTGTTACAATGAAGACAGGAAGTTGGTCACGGGTGTTATGATGAAGACAGGAAGTGAGTAACAGGTGTTACAATGAAGACAGGAAGTTGGTCACGGGTGTTATGATGAAGACAGGAAGTGAGTAACAGGTGTTACAATGAAGACGGGAAGTTGGTCACGGGTGTCATGATAAAGACAGGAAGTGAGTAACAGGTGTTACAATGAAGACGGGAAGTTGGTCATGGGTGTTATGATGAAGACAGGAAGTGAGTAACAGGTGTTACAATGAAGACGGGAAGTTGGTCATGGGTGTTATGATGAAGACAGGAAGTGAGTAACAGGTGTTACAATGAAGACGGGAAGTTGGTCACGGGTGTTATGATGAAGACAGGAAGTGAGTAACAGGTGTTACAATGAAGACGGGAAGTTGGTCACGGGTGTTATGATGAAGACAGGAAGTGAGTAACAGGTGTTACAATGAAGACGGGAAGTTGGTCACGGGTGTTATGATGAAGACAGGAAGTGAGTAACAGGTGTTACAATGAAGACAGGAAGTTGGTCATGGGTGTTATGATGAAGACAGGAAGTGAGTAACAGGTGTTACAATGAAGACGGGAAGTTGGTCAAGGGTGTTATGATGAAGACAGGAAGTGAGTAACAGGTGTTACAATGAAGATGGGAAGTTGGTCACGGGTGTTATGATGAAGACAGGAAGTGTAACGACTGGCTTGGTTGTGTCACTGCAGATTGCATCCAAGGTGGCGGCACCCTTGGCCAAGACCAACGAGATCGTGATCCTCAGCGGGGACGGCGGACGCATAACGGGCGAGGTGAATCGCCTCCTGGCTGAACTTCCTGTGTCTGTCAACGCTCTGACTGGCGTGGACTTGACCAAGGTAGGAAGTGTGCAGCGTTGCGGGAACGAAGCGCCAAGGGGGTGACTTGAGAGCGATGCTCACGCTGGTCTGTGTGGTATTTCCAGATCCCGCTGCTACAGAAGATGACGAAGGCCTCGGCCTGAGAAGTGGTCCACTTGAAGATCTTTGGTGCCTTACTGGATCCAGGAGCTGGACGTCTGCATGCTCTCTTGTCTGTGATCTTGGGAGGGAGGAGGGTGGTCAGCATCCCCACGTGGTCCTTGGTTCATTTGGGGCGTGACACAGGTGCTCTAAGCTTGATCACTTTGTACTCCATGTTTGTGTTCTGATGCTGTCTTTGCATGTGACTCCATGTTTCCTAACGCTCGGCAACAACAATCATCTCTTTTATCAAGTCAGTTGTACAAAAATCTATTTGAGCCTGTTTTATTCCGTGATGTTGCTGTTTGGGAACATCAACACGTGACGTCTTTTTATTTGACAAACTACTGAGGACTGTTAATATCCTTTTACTATATTTATTTGTACAGACTCACTGAAATGTGTTCTTTGCAAACCTGGAACGTAAAATGTGTCCCAACTGAGCTCCTCGTTGTGTGTGTGAAGATCTCGATAGGAAAATGGTGGCACATCGCTTGCGCTGCGATTGTTGCCCGCAGGAAGCCAGGAGACTACAACAGGATGTGGATGTCTGTCGACGTCACACGGTCTACCTCAAACGTTCCCAGGACTCTCATTCTTTATCTGACATCATCTGATGCTTTTTAGCTTTGCAGTAGGGTGGGAGATACCACACATCTTGATATCAGTACAATCCCAAGTAGATACAGTATTGCCAATACTGATATTTTTTTACTAATTATAGGATTTTGCCTTTAATTTGCTCATCATGATTATAATCTGAATAAAACAAGACAAGACAAACAACAAACTTGTGAACGAAATTTACCCCTTCTGCTTTTAATGCTTCGCAATTATTTCCTGCTACGCCCCCCCTAGGAAGAAGAAAACATTCCGCGCGTCCCCTCACTCTCCGGCGCGACTATAAATAGTATAAATTGTCTGTAAAATTGTTGTAGGTACACCTCAGCAAAACATTGTATCCTCATTAACATTAAAGAAACAACAAAAAAATATAGATCTACTTACAACAAACAACTTTATCAACATAGTTTTTTTAGTCTTTAACAGAAAAGAGAAAGAGTGCATCAATTTGCATGAAAAAAACTTTTTAATTTATTTTTTTATATATATATTTTTTCCCGCTGAATGTTTTATTAAATAGTCTATCGACTTCACATATCACAATTAAACTTTTATGACTGAATTAAAATGTTTGCAGGCATAAACATGGCGACTGCAAGTGTGTTCCACCAATCAGCATTCTCCAGCACCCAAAAGTTCCTGCCATTGAAAGTTTCTTTTTTTTATATATTTATTAATCAATTCAACAAAACAATACATAACAATGCAATCCAATTCCAAAACCAAACCCGACACAGCAACATTCAGAACAGCAATAAACAGAGCAATTGAGGACACACAAACATGACACGGAACAATCTAAAAGTAGTGAAACAAAAATGAATATTATCAACAACAGTATCAATTTTAGTAACAATTTCAAAATAGCAGTGATTAAAAATCCCTAATTGATATTATCACTAAAAACATTAATACATTTTTATTTAAAAATATGAATAATAGTGTCACTGTGGCTTATACGCATTGCATCTCATAGGCTTGACAACACACTGTGTCCAATATTTTCCACAAAGATATAATAAGTCATATTTTGGTTAATTTAATAGTTAAACTTTTTTTGAATTACAAATTTTTTTTTGACCGACTCGAGCCATTTTATACTAAGAAATAAAATAAAATAAACTCAATAACCAATAATACATTCAAATTGATCTGCACAATATATAAAACACTTTAACCTTCAAAACAAAAATGAATATAATTGTGCTGATTTTTTTTTTTTAATCATGCAGAGGGTTAGCGGCTACAATGAACTCGTTTTGTAGTGATCGAAAGTCTATACTCTAGCCTTTAAATAGACCCCCCTTTTAGACCAGTTGATCTGCCGTCTCTTTTCTGCCCTGCCTCGAGGGGGGGCACATATTAGGTGACCACAGATGAAGCGCTAGCTGTTCAAAGTCGGGACCCGGGTTGGACCACTCATCTGTGCATCAGTTGGGGACGTCTCTGCGCTGCTGACTTGTCTCCACTCAAGATGATCCCCTGCTGGCCCCACTATGGACTGGACTCGACTCTCAAACTATTAACTAGATCCACTCTACATCCATTGCATCGGTCGCCCAGGGGGTGGGGGTCCCCACATCTGCGGTCCCCTCCAAGGTTTGTCATTATATCCCATTGGGTTGTTTTTTTCTTGCCCTGATATGGGATCTGAGCCGTCGTGGCTTGTGCAGCCCTTTGAGACACTCGTGATTTAGGGCCATATAAATAAACTTTGATTGATTGATTAAATTCCAGGCCAGGATTCTGTCAGGCAGGGCAAAAACTAAGCCAAAACTGGGGACCAAGCAAAGTGAATGCATACAATCCATCCATCCATCTTCTTCCGCTTATCTGAGGTTGGGTCGCGGGGGCAGCAGCCTAAGCAGGGAAGCCCAGACTTCTATCTCCCCAGCCACTTCGTCCAGCTCCTCCCGGGGGATCCCGAGGCGTTCCCAGGCCAGCCGGGAGACATAGTCTTCCCAACGTGTCCTGGATCTTCCCCGTGGCCTCCTACCGGTCGGACGTGCCCTAAACACCTCCCTAGGGAGGCGTTCGGGTGGCATCCTGACCAGATGCCCGAACCACCTCATCTGGCTCCTCTCGATGTGGAGGAGCAGCGGCTTTACTTTGAGCTCCCCCCGGATGGCAGAGCTTCTCACCCTATCTCTAAGGGAGAGCCCCGCCACCCGGCAGAGGAAGCTCATTTCGGCCGCTTGTACCCGTGATCTTGTCCTTTCGGTCATAACCCAAAGCTCATGGCCATAGGTGAGGATGGTAAATTGAGAGCTTTGCCTTCCGGCTCAGCTCCTTCTTCACCACATACATACACCTGCATACAATCGAGAAAAATAAATCAATAGAGCAAAATAAACCCCAACAAAACCCCCATGTGTCTAAGAAATGATTCTCCTAATTTATAAAAGTACGTAAATATTGTATAACAACATTAACAAAACACATTTCTAAAAATAACTAACAATTAGGGATGTCCGATAATGGCTTTTTGCCGATATCCGATATTCCGATATTGTCCAACTCTTTAATTACCAATACCGATATCAACCGATACTGATATCAACCGATACCGATATATACAGGCGTGGAATTAACACATTATTATGCCTAATTTGGACAACCAGGTATGGTGAAGATAAGGTCCTTTTTGAAAAATAAAATAAAATAAGATAAATTAAAAACATTTTCTTGAATAAAAAAGAAAGTAAAACAGTATAAAAACAGTTACATAGAAACTAGTAATTAATGAAAATGAGTAAAATGAACTGTTAAAGGTTAGTACTATTAGTGGAGCAGCAGCACGCACAATCATGTGTGCTTACGGACTGTATCCCTTGCAGACTATTGATATATATTGATATATAATGTAGGAACCAGAATATTAATAACAGAAAGAAACAACCCTTTTGTGTGAATTAGTGTGAATGGGGGAGGGAGGTTTTTTGGGTTGGTGCGCTAATTGTAAGTGTATCTTGTGTTTTTTATGTTGATTTAATTTAAAAATAAAATAAAAAGATACAGATAGTAAAAAAAAAACAATACAGATAATTTCCGATATTACATTTTAAAGCATTTATCGGCTGGACATCTCTACTAATAATATCTTTCAACGATAACGTTTTGTGTTATTAGCAGCATTTCAGCTTTACAGTTTGCCTTCATCCTCAAAATTCTCTCCAATTTCTTTTTTTTTTTTTTTAATGTATTTTAATTTTTTTTTATTTATCTCCTTCATTGATGTGCATCTTTGATCGATAGACAATCAAACCTCAGAAACTAAACACACATTTACACACCAATGCCTGAGAAGGAGCAGGAAGAAGAAAAATCGTATATTTTCCTGCCCCCTTCAACATAATACATAGTCTTATTCAATGGATATCATACAAACCAAACAAATATATCCAAATATAATGAAAACAAACAAACACAGCAAGTGCAAAACTTGTAAAATACACCTCACGGGATGATACAAAACAAATACAAAACCAGACAAAAAACAAGTACATTAATAAATATTAAGCAAAATGTAAACACTTATGGCTGTCTATATGATCTTATTGTTCTGTCTATATATTTTTCAATTGGAATTGTATGAGCCGCACCCCTGTTCAGGGCCTTCCATTATTGTTCAGGCATTCTCTGCGGACGCCTATCACGAGAGATGGGGCCTGGGGGTGCGCAGGCGCGGTGAGTGCGGCTGCCGTCGCCAGACAGCAACTCGCCAGGATGCTCGCGTCGTGATCAAATGTCATCTTGTCAAGCGTCACTTCGCCGCAAGATGAAGCTCCCACGCTCCTAGAGCCCAGCAGAGTAAGTCCTTGACGCGCGGAGCCCCGTCGTTTTGTCACAATAGTTAGCTAATGGCTAGCGTTAGCCTGCCTGCTATCGGCACAAAGAAGCGGCTCCTTCTTGTTTACTGCGACGCTCGACGCGGATGTCGCTTGCTACTTGTTTTTAAAGGCGTAAAAACTCTTGACAATACATATTTTTATTACTAGCTAAACCACGAAATAAACCAATTTTACAGTCGTCAGCAATGTTAGTGAGCTGTTCTAAAGGCATGATAATGATTTGTAAGTGTCAGCTTGTGTCAAAAGTAGGGCTGATGTTTGATAAGAAATGATCGAGTTCGAGCCTATTATCGAATCCTCATATCGAACCGATTCCTTATCGATTCTCTTATCGAGTCCAGATAGGTTGTTGTATATGGAAAAAACACACAATATTTGGTTTAAAGGCCTACTGAAATGAATTTTTTTATTTAAACGGGGATAGCAGATCCATTCTATGTGTCATACTTGATCATTTCGCGATATTGCCATATTTTTGCAGAAAGGATTTAGTAGAGAACATCGACGATAAAGTTCGCAACTTTTGGTCGCTGATAACAAAAGCCTTGCCTGTACCGGAAGTAGCGTGACGTCGCAGGTTGAAGGGCTCCTCACATTTCCCCATTGTTTACACCAGCAGCGAGAGCGATTTGGACAGAGAAAGCGACGATTACCCCATTAATTTGAGTGAGGATGAAAGATTCGTGGATGAGGAACATGAGAGTGAAGGACTAGAGTGCAGTGCAGGGCGTATCTTTTTTCGCTCTGACCGTAACTTAGGTAAAAGGGCTCAATGGATTCCACACTTTCTCCTTTTTCTATTGTGGATCACGGATTTGTATTTTAAACCACCATGGATACTATATCCTCTTGAAAATGAGAGTCGAGAACGCGAAATGGACATTCACAGTGACTTTTATCTCCACAACAATACATCGGTGAAGCACTTTAGCTACGGAGCTAACGTGATAGCATCGTGCTTAAATGCAGATAGAAACAAAAGAAATAAGCCCCTGACTGGAAGGATAGACAGCAGATCAACAATACTACTATCAGGAGACACCGAACCAAACACTGGACCTGTAACTACACGGTTAATGCTGTGCTGCCTATTGAAGCCTAGCAATGCTGTTGCTAACGACGCCATTGAAGCTAACTTAGCTACGGGACCTCGTCAGAGCTATGATAAAAACATTAGCACTCCACCTACGCCAGCCCTCATCTGCTCATCAACACCCGTGCTCACCTGCGTTCCAGCGATCGACCGCGCGACGAAGGACTTCACCCGATCATCGATGTGGTCGGCGGCTAGCGTCGGATAGCGCGTCTGCTATCCTCAAAGTCCTCCTGGTTGTGTTGCTGCAGCCAGCTGCTAATACACCGATCCCACCTACAGCTTTCTTCTTTGCAGTCTCCATTGTTCATTAAACAAATTGCAAAAGATTCACCAACACAGATGTCCAGAATACTGTGGAATTTTGCGATGAAAACAGAGCTGTTTGTATTGGGATACAATGTGTTCGAATACTTCCGTTTCAACCATTGACGTCACGCGCAAACATCATCATATCGAAAAGTTTTCAGCCGGAAGTTTGCCGGGAAATTTAAAATGGCACTTTATAAGTTAACCCGGCCGTATTGGCATGTGTTGCAATGTTAAGATTTCATCATTGATATATAAACTATCAGACTGCGTGGTCGGTAGTAGTGGGTTTCAGTAGGCCTTTAACAAATCACTTCACATTCTCTACTGCTCGCTACTATAGTAATACCATATCTGAGTTATTGTGCAGAAATGTGGGGAAATAACTACAAATGTGCGCTACATTCGTTAACCGTGTTACAAAAAAGATCAATTAGACTGATACATAATGTTGGATATAGAGAACATACAAACACTTCATTTATTGAGTCAAAAATATTAAAGTTCGATGATTTGGTTAAATTGCAAGGAGCTAAAATGATGTGGAATTAAATGATGGAATGGATTAAGTAAAGAAGTTAAACATTGTACCGATATGATCCACTTTAAGAGGTTGTTCAAATGAATAGTGCTTACAAAGTAGAAAGAAGAAGAATTATAAGAAATACTTTCAACCTTATTGAAAATAAGATATTCTTCATCTCAGTATATTAATAATGACTGAATTAATTAATTATAAAACTCTTGTATATACTAATTCACAGATATTTTACTATAAAAAGGTCAGTAAATTATGTATATATTTGTAAACGCTATGAAGTGGGAAAAGGGTAGGATTAAATAAGCTTTACTTCTTCCTACTCCTGTAAAGTGAAATGATATGAAACTGTAATGTATTATACTGTAAGTGTGTTCATGTTCCAAATAAACTAAAGAAATAAAGAAAGCACTAGTGTATTAGACAGACCTGCAAACTCTGTCGTGGTGTAGATTACAAGATAACGTTAACGTTATCAGACACATATACAAAAACGCTCACGTTACCGTTAGCCGCTGACTATGCTTAGGTAACGTTAGTCTACCTAATATTACTGCAGTCCTGGTTGACATAAGAGGTAACGTTACTACAAGTGAGCAGATATGGAAATTAACCGGCAACAGTTAACGTTAGTTACTCACCGGCGTCACCGCCACTGTAACTGGGACTTGGGCAGCTGGCAGAAGAAGAGGGGCGTTCTTTATCGTCTCTGCCGCTTCTTCAACACGTGTCGAAGACACGACACGGTTCTCGAACTTTCAGGTTATGCGCAGCCTGCACATGTTTCAACATGCTTGTTGTGCTCCCCCCCTTACACGAGAGCGAAGCCTGGCAATAATTGCATATTGCTGCTTCCTCGTTTTTTTTGGTGAAATGAAGCCATGCCTTAGAGCGCTTTTTCCGGTCCATTTTGTTCCTGCTTTTCCTATCTGCGCCTAATGACTGAGCTACGTGACGTCATTTCTTGTGATGTCATACGGGGCATTTCTTGTCGGGACGGGATTCGTTCCCAGGGATTTGAATAAAGAATCAACTCTTTTTCTTCACTATAGTGGTCTCGATAACAGGTACCGGTTCTCAAAAAGGGATTCGAGTCAGAGGACTCGGTTCTTTTCTTATCAAACAACCGGTAAAACCGGGTTTGAGTATCACTCCTAGTCAAGTCAATTTGAGCCAA
Organism: Entelurus aequoreus; assembly: GCF_033978785.1. NCBI lineage: Eukaryota > Metazoa > Chordata > Actinopteri > Syngnathiformes > Syngnathidae > Entelurus > Entelurus aequoreus. The sequence continues at coordinate 39,256,794 of NC_084740.1, forward strand.
TTCTGAGGACCACGTGACCCGGCCTGTGACAAAGCCTTGTTTGTTCCTTATTATTTTCCAAATGGTGAGCATGTTCAACTCATGACAGAGGATAAAGTATCTTGTCAGTCTTTGTAGCGACCCATCAGTCTGCTTTGCAATGTCACCTCACCTGTGAGCTCATGCAAAGCAAAAGCAAAACAACCTACCTAGGTTCCATTGTAGAGGCTAATCTTTCCTGTGATAAAATGGCAACCAAGGTAATCAGAAAGGTCAAACAACAAATGAGATTTCTCTACATAATCTCTTCTCTGGTCAACAAAAGCACCATGAAGATTCTAGCGGGAACTCTCGTTCAACCCTTTTTCGATTACACATGCACCTCCTGGTACCCTAGCACCTCCAAAACCCTCAAATCTAGACTCCAAACATCCCAAAACAAGCTAGTCAGGTTACTTTTAGACCTCCACCCCAGATCACACCTCACTCCTACCCACTTCTCCAAAGTGGGCTGGCTCAGGGTAGAGGACAGAGTAAAACAACTTGCACTGAGCCTAGTCTATAAAATCCGCTACACCTCCCTGATACCGAAGTACATGTCAAACTACTTCCTTAACGTAAATGACCGCCATAACCACAACACCAGGGGGAGCTCCACTAACCACGTTAAACCCAGATTCCGATCCAACAAAGGTCTTAACTCATTCTCTTTTTATGCCACATCAATATGGAATGCACTCCCAACAGGTGTAAAAGAAAGGGCATCTCTATCCTGCTTCAAAACCGCACTAAAACAACACCTCCAGGCAACTTCAACCCTTGACTAACACCCTCCCCCTTCCACATCCCACCTCCCCGGATTGTAAATAACCAAATGTAAATACCGTATTTTTCGGACTATAAGTCGCTCTGGAGTATAAGTCGCACGGGCCGAAAATGCATAATAAAGAAGGTAAAAAACATATAAGTCGCACTGGAGCATAAGTCGCATTTTTGGGGCAAATTTATTTGATAAAACCCAACACCAAGAATAGACATTTGAAAGGCAATTTAAAATAAATAAAGAATAGTGAACAACGGGCTGAATAAGTGTACGTTATATGAGGCATAAATAACCAACTGAGAACGTGCCTGGTATGTTAACGTAACATATTATGGTAAGAGTCATTCAAATAACTATAACATATAGAACATGCTATACGTTTACCAAACCATCTGTCACTCCTAATCGCTAAATCCCATGAAATCTTATACGTCTAGTCTCTTACGTGTATGAGCTAAATAATATTATTTGATATTTTACGGTAATGTGTTAATAATTTCACACATAAGTCGCTCCTGAGTATAAGTCGCACCCCCGGCCAAACTATGAAAAAAACTGCGACTTATAGTCCGAAAAATACGGTAATCAAATGTATTTCTAATGTATATACTTGTTCTTATGCTATCTGAACTCACTATGTTCTCCGCTCGCTGTACATATCCTACCAAGTCAGTCCTACACTGTTTCAATGTCCATTTCTCTGATGATGCAATTGTTGATGACTGAAGTGCTGATATCAACGATTGTAAATAATGTAAATAATTCAATGTATATACTCTGATGATTAACTTGTGTGATGACTGTATTATGATGATAGTATATATTTGTACCATGAATTGATTTACGTGGACCCCGACTTAAAGAAGTTGAAAAACGTATTGGGGTGTTACCATTTAGTGGTCAATTGTACGGAATATGTACTGAACTGTGCAATCTACTAATAAAAGTTTCAATCAATCAATCAATCAATCAAAGAAAGCACTACCTCCAAAGAGGTTGTTGACATAGCGCCTGTTGTTTTTGGCTTCAGGTGCGGAGACGACGGTCGATGCTTCGCTAGTGACGGTGGTAATGCTGGCCTGCTCGCCGCCATCACGTGATCCAGCCCTCCAGTTTCTCCCCCCATACGCAGATGAACACTGGGCTTCAGAAATGTAAGCGACCGGTCCGTCAGCAACCTGTTGCTCTCCTCGCTCGGGTCCAACCGCCTGTTTTCTGCTCCGCGTTGCAGGGGGACACACACACTTGACCAGATCCGCCAGCTGTCCGACACCCGCAGAGTTGGACGCCTTTGCTAAGAAAGTGGCCAACTGTCCTCTGACTATCCAGATCTTTCCCAACAGCGTCAAAGTCCCGCAGAGGAAGCACATCCGCCGCACCGTCAACGGGCTCGATACGTCCTGGTCCAACCAGCGCCGGTCTCCCCATCCGCCCCTGGTCCGAGCGCGCGGGGGCCTGCTGACCGTGTTTCTCCCGCCCGCTAAACGCAACCTCCGCGGTGCCGCCATGAATCCTCACGGCGGCCCGTACGCGCCTCAAAGCACTTTGAACATTCCTCAACCTGCCGTGCACCTGCAGGCTCCGCCGCCGCCGTGCCCCGCCCTCAAGGAGGCCGCTTTCCGCTCTCAGGCGCCGCACGGCATGGCTCTCCCTGTCACCTTGCAGCAGCGTGACGTGGTCCCGGCGCACGCGTTGCCGCTTCACAAGAGGCCCGTTCCCAACGTGCTTCAGCAGCACCAAGGCTCATGCGCACCGCCGGCTGGGATTCCGCCTCGTCTCTCCCACGTGCAGACGCCACAGCATCAGACGCTGCTCATGTCTCACGCGTTGCTCCCCACCGCGCCCGCAGACCTTTGCCTCATGTCCGACTCAGGCCCACTGTCTGGCATGCAGCACGCCCAGAGACTTGCTGGCCAGCAGTCCCTCCCCCAGGCCTCGGGGGCTGTGCCCAGCAGCCTCCAACAGCCTCCGCCGGGCGCTTATGGGCCCCGCAAGCTCCCCGACTCGGATGCGCCTCCGAATGTGACCGTGTCTACCTCAACCATCCCTCTCTCGATGGCCGCCAGCCTGCAGCAGAACCGAGCCGGCGACCTGAGCAGCATCGTGCACCAGATCAACCAACTGTGTCAGGCGCGCGCCGGTGCCGGCGCCACATCCGTCTGTGAGGGTCAGATAGCCAACCCCAGCCCCATCAGTCGAAACCTGCTCATCAACGCCAGCTCCAGGGTGTCCGCTCCCCACGTGGGTCTGGTCTCCGGGTCCAGCTTCCTCATGGCGGGACCCCCCGACATTGGTACAGCTCTTCCGCCCAGCGCCCCTATCCAATCACAGCTAAGCCTCGCTGCCGCCAACAACGTCCTCGCGTTTCCCACGGACCACCAGCAGCGAGCCTGGAACCAACATCACATGCAGCTGCCCCCCGAGGGAGTCCACCCCTGCAAGAACCCCCGCATGGAGCCCCCCACAGAGAGCGCCTTCCCCACCCGGACTCTCAGCTACCCCTGTAAGCTGGCCCGAGCGGACAGACCCAGACCGCCGTCCCCTGTCACCTGTCCTGGCACGCCTTACGCCAACAGCCACTACGAGCTGATGTCATGGGGCGGAGCCCCGGGGGCCGCCGACAACAGCAGGTGCGGGCCGCATGACGTCCCGGCGGGCTTTCAGGCGGGCCGCGTCCTGGGGGCCAAGTACCGTTTGGGCAAAGAAAGTCTTCCCGGACAGTCCAAGTTGCTGTCCAATGTGGACTTTTTGGGTGGAGGAGACTTTGTGATGGGCAGGTATCAGGAGCCCAACATGGAAATGATTGACAGGTCAGCTGTGAGCCAGCCTCAGGACGCCAGACACGGCGGCAGCCACAGTCTTCATCCCACCTACCGCTAAAGGCCGACCACCTGTAGGGCGGCCATTTTCTCAGGTCTGTGTGTGTGTGTGTGAAAGTTTTAATTTGTAGCGATGATGAACTCTTCCCCGCCACACTGCACGGTCACATGACAAGTAGCAAAGTCACGAGCGCCTTCCTATGCGTGACAAACATCACGTGATCGACTAGCGATGTCTTGTTTCTTTACAGCCCCGCCCCCTTCCCCGTCCTAACCACAACACTTGTGTGTGCGACTTGGCCTTTTGCTTCCTTTTGTTGTGCGGTCCACATCAGACAAAGACGGCGAGCGAGGAGGCCGAGGCGTCGTCACCAAAGGTTTTCCCAAAATACTTGAAGGGCATCAGCCATCGTGGTCCTGCCCTCCCGGTACACTGCCGCCATCTTGGCAGCGACAACGTGAGGATTGGACACTGACTGGACAGGAAATGGCGACTGCTCCATTTTGGGTTGACACGTGCGCACTAGAGATCGACAGATTTATTTGGCATCTGGACGTATGTTGCTATCGGCCTCTTTTTATCGGTATCTGTCTTTTTTTTGTACAACTACACTATTACATCAGCAGATACAATATAAACACATATGATACCAGTATTTAGTATCTTAAACTAGGGCTGCAACTAACAACTCATTTGATAATCGATTAATCTGTCGATTATTACATCGATTAATCGATTAATAATCGGGTAAAAGAGACAAAACTACATTTCTATTCTTTCCAGTATTTTATTGAAAAAAAAACAGCATACGGGCACCATACTTATTAGGGACCGCAATGTCCCTTTGGGACAGAGGACCCTATTGTTATTGTAACGTTTTATTATTATTCCGCCGCCTCCTTGAGCTGTAATTTGACCCCTTTAACACGCTTCAAAACTCACCATATTTGACACACACATCAGGACTGGCGGAAATTGAAATCTAATAAAAAACCTACATTTCATACAATGACAACCCCCAGCAAAAATCATCAGGAAGTTTGCAATCCCCCTTCAAAACAAAAGTTATTATTATTATACCGCCGCCTCTTTGAGCTGTAATTTGACCCCCTTAACATGCTTCAAAACTCACCATATTTGACACACACATCAGGACTGGCGAAAATTGCGATCTAATAAAAAAAACCTAGCCCCAAAACTCAAAAATGCGCTCTAGCGCCCCCAGGGAAGAAAACACTGACACAACTGCCTGTAACTTCCAGTACGAATGTTGTAGCGACATGAAACAAAAACCTCTATGTAGGTCTCACTTAGACCTACATTTAATACACTGACAACCCCCAGCAAAAATCAACAGGAAGTTTGCAATCCCCCTTCAAAACAAAAGTTATTATTATTATACCGCTGCCTCTTTGAGCTGTAACTTGACCCCCTTAACATGCTTCAAAACTCACCATATTTGACACACACATCAGGACTGGCGAAAATTGTGATCTAATAAAAAAAACCTAGCCCCAAAAGTCAAAAATGCGCTCTAGCACCCCCAAGGAAGAAAACACTGACAAAACTGCCTGTAACTTCCAGTACGAATGTCGTAGCGACATGAAACAAAAACTTCTACGTAGGTCTCACTTAGACCTACATTTCATACAATGACAACCCCCAGCAAAAATCAACAGGAAGTTTACAATCCCCCTTCAAAACAAAAGTTATTATTATTATACCGCCGCCTCTTTGAGCTGTAATTTGACCCCCTTAACATGCTTCAAAACTCACCATATTTGACACACACATCAGGACTGGCAAAAATTGCGGTCTAATAAAAAAACCTAACCCCAAAACTCAAAAATGCGCTTTAGTGCCCCCAAGGAAGAAAACACTGACAAAACTGCCTGTAACTTCCAGTAGGAATGTCGCAGCGACATGAAACAAAAACCTCTATGTAGGTCTCACTTAGACCTACATTTCATACACTGACAACCCCCAGCAAAAATCAACAGGAAGTTTGCAATCCCCCTTCAAAACAAAAGTTATTATTATTATACCGCCGCCTCTTTGAGCTGTAATTTGACCCCCTTAAAGGCCTACTGAAATGAATTTTTTTTATTTAAACGGGGATAGCAGATCTATTCTATGTGTCATACTTGATAATTTCGCGATATTGCCATATTTTTGCTGAAAGGATTTAGTATAGAACGACGATAAAGATTGCAACTTTTGGTATCTGATAAAAAAAAGGCTTGCCCCTACCGGAAGTAGCGTGACGTAGTCAGTTGAACATATACGCAAAGTTCCCTATTGTTTACAATGATGGCCGCATGAAGTGAGAGAGATTCGGACCGAGAAAGCGACAATTTCCCCATTAATTTGAGCAAGGATGAAAGATTTGTGGATGAGTAAAGTGCAAGTGAAGGACTAGTGGGGAGTTGAAGCTATTCAGATAGGGAAGATGCTGTGAGAGCCGGGGGTGACCTGATATTCAGCTGGGAATGACTACAACAGTAAATAAACACAAGACATATATATACTCTATTAGCCACAACACAACCAGGCTTATATTTAATATGCCACAAATTAATCCTGCATAAAAACACCTGCATGTTTGTTACGCTAGCTCCTAGCTCCTCTGCTAGCTCCTAGCTCCATAGAACACGCCAATACAATTCAAACACCTGATCAACACACACAATCACTCAGCCCAAAAGACCGTTCACCTAACCCAAGGTTCATAAAGCTTATATATTTTTAAAAAGTTACGTACGTGACGCGCACATACGGTCAAGCTATCAAATGTTTAGCAGCCAAGGCTGCATACTCACGGTACCTGATATTCAGCTGGGAATGACTACAACAGTAAATAAACACAAGACATATATATACTCTATTAGCCACAACACAACCAGGCTTATATTTAATATGCCACAAATTAATCCTGCATAAAAACACCTGCGTGTTTGTTATGCTAGCTCCTAGCTCCTATGCTAGCTCCTAGCTCCATAGAACACGCCAATACAATTCAAACACCTGATCAACACACACAATCACTCAGCCCAAAAGACCGTTCACCTAACCCAAGGTTCATAAAGCTTATATATTTTAAAAAAGTTACGTACATACGCAAAAAAAAGTTGCGCACATACGGTCAAGCGATCAAATGTTTAGAAGCCAAAGCTGCATACTCACAGTAGCACGTCTGCGTCTTTGTCATCCAAATCAAAGTAATCCTGGTAAGAGTCTGTGTTGTCCCAGTTCTCCACAGGCACCTGTGTATCGAAGTCAAAAGTCCTCCTGGTTAGAGTCTCTGTTATCCGAGTTCTTCCATCTTGACTGCATCTTTCGGGAATGTAAACAAAGAAGCGCCGGCTGTGTACTGTTGTTGCTGACTACGTTCGAAAAATACGTCCATTTCGCACCGACAACTTTCTTCTTTGCTTGCTCAGCTTCCTTCTCCATAATGCAATGAACATGATTGCAACAGATTCACGAACACAGATGTCCAGAATACTGTGGAATTATGAAATGAAAACAGAGCTTTTTCGTATTGGCTTCAATGTGGAAGGCATACCCGTGTTCGCCGGTCTACGTCACGCGCATACGTCATCCTCAGAGGCGTTTCGAACCGGAAGTTTAGCGGCAAATTTAAAATGTCACTTGATAAGTTAACCCGGCCGTATTGGCATGTGTTATAATGTTAAGATTTCATCATTGATATATAAACTATCAGACTGTGTGGTCGGTAGTAGTGGGTTTCAGTAGGCCTTTAACATGCTTCAAAACTCACCATATTTGACACACACATCAGGACTGGCGAAAATTGCGATCTAAAAAAAAACCTAGCCCCAAAACTCAAAAATGCACTCTAGCGCCCCCAAGGAAGAAAACACTGACAAAACTGCCTGTAACTTCCAGTACGAATGTCATAGCGACATGAAACAAAAACCTCTATGTAGGTCTCACTTAGACCTAGATGTCATACAATGACATCCTTCAGCTAAAATCTACAGGAAGTTGGCTATTCCCCCTTCAAAACAAATGTTTTGTAAAAACAGTCACTTTT